>NW_026570469.1:0-97241 GCF_019649055.1 Paramacrobiotus metropolitanus | reverse complement strand
CCCTCGTGAAAATGTATAAGTTTTTTTGTAACAATCTTTGAACAGCGGCTATACCTTTCTGTGCTGTAAAAGTTAGTGTAGAACTTATAATTCCCAACTTAATTTGGCAGTCGTTTTTAGAAGTTTTATTGTACTGTATTCAGAACTTTTGCTTTATCGTTGTCAGAAGCTTTATTGTAACTTTTGCCGCACATTACTCGTAATTTTGCACATACTTCGACTCAACGAACAAAAAATAACACTGAAATGACAGAAAAAGACCCACAAATAAACATCAAACTATCGTCTGAGTGCTGCACTTGCTGTCTTAAAATACAGAAATTTAAATAGGAAGAATATAATGCAAAAGCCAGAAATTAAACCACAAAAAGCCTGCTTCGGTTCCGGAGTCGACTCCAGTCCATCAAATGGGCAATGAAATCCGTTAGTTTCCTAAGGAACGGGAAAACATTTACCACAAATTAATAATTTTGGTCCGCACGAACACAAATTCAGTTACTTAACAATTAACTTACTCAATTTACTCAACGTCTAGATCCAGTTTGTGGAGCTCACCTTTGCTTAGACTAACAGTATGCTTCACACCTCCATCCAAAGGCCCAGTGTGCGCTCGTGTGCGTTCGCAACGAAGGTGCCAGTAATTATTGCTTAACGAAGGGGAAGAGAGATCGTTCCATGGAGCCAACTCCAAAAATAACCGAAGAACCTGTGACAAAATACAATACTTAAGCAAATTAGAGAGAGTCGACTCAGTCCAGTGTAAAACAAAGACAAAAAATTTAAATCGATCTTTTTAAATACTTTCCGAATTTTCGATTTTCTACGCTTACTAGAACGAAGTCGACTCCAAAATCATATGGCTGCGTTTATATAACATTTTAAAACCAGACATCATACCTGTTGTAACAGAAAGAATGACTGAGAATCAAGGCAGGTTCGTCCAACAACCCAGCTGCAGGCTCCTCATTCAGCAGAGACGCTCTCAACGGCGATTCTGCTCGTAGACCCGTGAAGAAGCAGTCAAACCTGGTACTGCTTTCTGACTCAACGTTTCAAAATTCCATACAGATGCTACGAATCACGTATGGTTTCAGACCTTATCATTTTCTGTTCGACCCTTAGCATCAAAATAAAGTGTAATAAAACATTAAACAAACTAAATCTCCAAAAAGTGAAACAAACTGATTCATAATTATTGATAATTTGAAATTTCCTATAGGTCACAAGTGTGTTGAATTTCAACGGCTCGACTGCGTTATTAGCGAGCTGAGCTATGTTTACGTGCTCGACCGTGCGCCCTTATTGCGGCCGCCACCTCGTGGGGTAACTTGCATACCTTTCACATAGCTTCGTATACTGCCACAAAAATGTATTGCTATATTTGTAATTTGTTGTAATAAAATTTTATTGCAGTACGGAGTCTTATTTATTTACTAGTTTGCTAGTAATTAAAAGCCACATTGGTTATTTTGTTTTACGACGCCACCGAATTATTCAATTCATTGTTTATTGTCTGTATGAACCACAGAAACATAAACTGAAGTGGAATATGTATTGTATACATACATGATACATGTGCAATTACTAACGAAAGATTAATCATATGTTTAATATTTTAATATTTAAAACTACATAGCATAAAATGTTTTTGTGCAGTTGCGCTGTATAATTAAAGCAGCAACGCACTATGCAGCTATGCAGTGATGCAACTTAGGTCCATTGGTAGCTGCTTATTATGCTTAAGATTACATATAGTGCGTGACTGTGCGTCAATGCTGTAATACGAGTAAGTCACTCTTGACCAACTTGAAGTATTCCGTAAGTTATATGAAAGGTCCAAGTTATAATCGGCTGTCATGAAAACATTTTTGTAAGTTTAGCGTAACTTTACAAGTACTTCTTTTGGTAACTGGATGTTTTTAGTAACTTTTATTTTCACGAGGGCAATGGGCAGTTGGCAGGGCAGTGGTCTTGGCCACGATCAATTTTATCGTCATGTAGTGTAGCACGTCATGTAGTATACTGTATTACTAATTTACTACCTATAAATAGAGTAATACTATAATATAAGGTAGTCATATTTTACGGGTAATATTAAGCATTTCTAACAATGCTTGTTTTTAAAGGTCAGATGTTCAGATCCATACGAACATCTCAAATGCATAGCTTTGATGACCAGCGCTCAAAAAGTCGTGTTTACAAACTTCTTTGTTCGCCATAATGCAAAAGCGTTCGGAGATTCTGCTACAGCTAAAGTTCCCTATCAGCAAGCCGTCACCAGTAACAGCATCAGTGCACTGCAGTGCGCGAAAAGGGTTGTCCTTAGCCAACGGTGGTGTGCAGGCGCGATTCGAGCAAGGCTGCACTCGATTTCCCGACCACCACACGGGATACGCGAGAGTGAAATGCTGGTTAGTGTATACTGCGCCAACCTTCTCCGATGCTAACTAAGATAACTGAGATAACTAAGATGACTATTTAGGCGGGGTTTTTGCAGAAACCATTTCGTTGGCTGAGCACGATGGGGTTCACGGGAAATAAATAACAGTCATTTGTCGAAAAGGAACATTTAAGTGTTATAAAACGTGATGTAAGTATTTAAACGTTGTAGAGCGTGCAAGGCGGTTTTTATGGAAACCATGAGGTTGAATCAGGGTGTGCAGAAAACGAAGACCTACCGCTGGAGGATGAAGTGTCCTTTCCCGAGGAAGAGGATCGTATTTCAGAAGACAGCGATTACGTTCCGTTACCGAACCGATGAGCAAATTCAGAGTTTTGATAGTTTTGTCAGGTGCCAAGACACTGCCGTCCACTGTCCTGCCAAATGCCGGTTGCGCCCAGCCGCTTGCCTGCCGATTGCTCAAGGGTGTGCGAAGAAAAGTTAAGCCGGATCACCACTGGATCCATTAAAGATTTTCCTGCGACAGCACAGCGCGCCCAAGCCGCAGATTAATTTGTGACAAGTAAACAAATCTTTTAGATTTGTCGAATTAGATTACCTTTATGCCGAAAGGATAATCCACGGCCAATGTCAAAAGGAGGAAGGAAATTTTAGAGGAAGGAAATTTTGTGTGGTCAAAAGGAGGAAGGAACTTTTAGAGGAAGGAAATTTTGTGTGGTCAAAAGGAGGAAGGAAATTTTAGAGGAAGGAATTTTGTGTGGTCAAAAGGAGGAAGGAGATTTTTCGGGTCAAAAAGAGGAAGGAAAATTTTTTGGTTTTCCTAAAACTCCCGTATTTAATACAACCACCGATAAATTATTAAATGTACTTCCGGAGCATTCCATAATAACTATTGCCTCAATGACTATTGCATCATCGCTCGAAAAATGGCGCGCAAATGCCTTGCATCTTATTACCATACGAGGCAAGTGTCCCTTAAATTAATAGACGCGTTTTGCCTTACCATAAATTGACAACCTAGACCGCAATGTGCGAACCTGGCAGCCACCATGGGCTGGCATCGCGTAATACAAACGGTTGACTGCATTGCTGCCATTGACTTAACGTTAAAGTAAGTTGGCATTTACATTCGCAAAAATCTCAACCGAACCTGCGAACTCACGTTCAAAATAATGGAGAAAAAATTTGGGAATTTTTTGGTACCTAGCAAGTAAGTTTTCATGGCAAGCAAACAAAGTTATGAACATTTGTAGTTTCTCGTAGACACAGCATAAGATTCGTGCGAGGAGCCGTTGAAGAGGGTCCTATGCTATGTCTACGAGAACCCATAAACGTTCATAACTTTCAGTTTAACGTCGAAGTCAATGGGAGCAATGCAGTCACCATTTGGATTACATGCTGCCAACCCATGGTGGCTGCCTGGTTCGCACATTGCGGTTTAGGTTGTCAATTTATGGTAAGGCAAAACGCGTCTATTAATTTAAGGGACACTTGCCTCGTACCGAGCACTGCGCTTGAACTCGACATAACAATAACATACCGGTATACTACCCGACCAAAGCCTGTGTGAGCGACAAACACATTTTGGACAAAAGCCCTTTACGATGCCACCGGAGTGTGATCTTGTCTGATTCCTTTATAGCTCATCAAAACAACCAACCTTTCCGTGTCCAGACCGACGTAGCTGACGGGTGTAATCTAGCCGGTGGACGAACAAAAACGGCGACGCATATGAACGCATTTCGCACAAAGCGTCATTCCCCAGTAAGTATTTTCGTGAAGATGTCGTTGGGCAATTCTAATACAAAGCACTTAGATAAAAAATTATCTGTTGTACTATGAATTTTTAACTGAGTGAGGCTATAGGCACCCCTTTCACCCCGTTTGCTATAGGCATCCCCTTTTGCAACCAGTTTCAAGACTCTCTGCCAGCCGGATGCATTGGGTGGGGCGGGGCGTGGGAGCTTTGGTAAATACTGCATTCTCTGGCAGGTGCGCCTGAGGTGCCCTTCTATATTTCACACTACCAAGCGCAGACCATTGGCCCGCATTGATTCGTGCCGGGCAACTGTCTCTGCACAACCGGAAACTTAGCCATGGGAGTGCAATCACTTTTAAAAATTCTCCAATATTGTCAAGAAACCTCGACCTTGGAAACATAGCAACGGAAAACAGGGGATGCCTACAGATAACGGGGCTGAAAGGTGCCTATAGGCAGTGCCTTTTAAATTTTGCTAGACAACGGCATAACCATCTGGCAGTAATATGGAAGGTTGATGAAGACGCCCGAACGGCGTATGTAGATTTTCGGTAGTACAGTATTTATTTTGGTTTCACAATTGGATGATCAGCATATGCCATATGTCTTAAGCAAAGTATTCGATATCTTCAGCAAAACGCAGTCGCTTTTTCGTTATTTTTGTGTCGTGTTTTTGAAAGAAATTTCTGTTTTGGATTTCTTGTTCTTCGTGTGAAACGGTTGACATGTTTCGAAGCGCTATCGGGAGTTGGGTTATAAAAATTGATTCGTCAAAAAATTTTATCATTATGTCACCGAATGTGAAACTTTCCTCCCTCTTTTTGACCCGAAAAATTTCCTTCCTCCTTTTGACCACACAAAATTTCCTTCCTCTAAAATTTCCTTCCTCCTTTTGACCTTGGCCTAATCCACCGAATGTATAGTAAACCGGACTTACCTGTAGTTGTCGATCGTGGAATTCGTGTAGAACAGTAAGGGTATATCAATGAGGAAGCAGAATGACTCTGAAAAGAAACACCCACCACATCTCGAATGCCCATCTGAAGTAACCTGATTTTTAGCGATAATTTTGGAACATAGATAAGTAATTGCAGTATTAACTGAAGTAGCCAATGTCGCACAGTTCGCAAGAAAATAATGTGGGCATTATGTGCCTTTTGAGATCGCACCGATAAGTTTACTTTTCTGTTGCCATGGCGCTCTTGTGGGCCATGTTTACTTTACTAGGGTAGATAAAATAAGTACCGTACGTAGTTAGATTTCGTTTCATAGCATACGGTACACTGCACGCATTTGCAATTAATGTTAGTTTATTAGCGTGTACAAAAATGTGGCATTTTTCGCATTCGCTCGTTGGAGGGTATGCGAGTATTGCAGCAACAAGGTTTTTGTAAAGCCGGTTTGTTATGTAGCATCTTCATGGCAGCTTACCTT
This sequence comes from Paramacrobiotus metropolitanus, assembly GCF_019649055.1. Lineage (NCBI taxonomy): Eukaryota > Metazoa > Tardigrada > Eutardigrada > Parachela > Macrobiotidae > Paramacrobiotus > Paramacrobiotus metropolitanus. The sequence continues at coordinate 91,647 of NW_026570469.1, read as the reverse complement.
TTGACCTGTGTAGATGTTGGGAACTGAGAGTTAGCGGGTGTCAATTTCTCAATATTGACATACTGACCGTTAGCCTTCCCAGCAAAAACAACCGAATTATTATTACAAAAAAAAAACACCAAAAATTAGCCTTCCCAGCAAAAACAACCGAATTATTATTACCTGGTATTTTAGGTGAACCGTGATCACGAATCCACAGCTCGTCCTCGCACTCTAAGTACTCCGTAGCTGCCTTAGTATGTATGTACGTACCCCTACAAATAAATTTTAAAGGAAGAAACTTTAATTTAAAGCCTTCAGCAGTTCTTAACTGTAATTTGGTTTGTAACATGAAGCGAAAAAATAAGCTGTTGCTCTTGTTTACGTCTTTGTTGAATTATGACAGTTGAAAAACTGTCAATTAGCGCAATTAAAAGCTGGATGACATTTTTTTGCCACAGTTCTGCCACTGTACTACGCCTTACAGGCTTACGGAATACTATTTCAGGAATGAGCGATACTGCACTCCTAACTTGTTTCTGAAAAACTGAAATATCAGACTCAGTTTTGAAGACTACTATTATCACAACTTGTAAGTCATTTTTATTTAATAATTATTAACGTAAAAAAATTAAAATTATAGATTTTTTTAATCTTGATTTTGCATTTCTATTGTTGGGCGTAAGCGGTGTACCCATAGACCTGTTGAATTAACAAACCACCAGCGTTTGCATCTACCTTCATCGTCGCGACAGCGTTGTACTCTTATCGGCGACGTTTTCTAAGATGTTCCTCGCCTGCTGCCAGTGGCATGTCTTGAAAATAAATGCGGCGCATATAAGTTTGCTGCGATGGCGCCTGCTAACAGTAACCAGTGTGTGCTCCATATCTACTCTACTGTAAGTCTGTAACTGTACTTACATTCTACATACATTTTACTGTACATTCTACATTCTTACTGAACATTCTACCGTAAAAACTTTCTCAATTTTAGAACCAAATTTATTAAAATTTAATTGCATGCCTTTAATATGTGAATGCGTTCTTGTAAGTTTACATCTGTGCAGTGTATCTGTGTAGAATCCAGTTCTCAATTATTTATCTACTCGTACAAATTAACAAGCCTGGGTTTAACAGTATGACGAATTCGTAGGTGTTTCTTGTTCAAAATTTGGAAAACTTCATTGGTCAAATCCAACACAAGGCGCAAGATATCGAAACATAACAAAGTAATAAAGAATAAGAGTTATAACAGGTAAAATACATTACCCTGCAACGTTTTTATCAGATTACCTGCATCTGCCACACCAGTAATAATTAAATTATAGTGCCTCGCGCATCCGCGCTCGGCACTTATGTACTGGATAGTATTACCTTTATTTTGGAAAGGTCATTAAAAAATAATTTTAAAATATTATCCAACACTGCGAAACTAATCGCGCTTCCTTCGCCAGTAACCACCTTTCGCGTTGTCATTTACCAAACAGGTTATACATCATCATAACAGTCATTGACAGTTATGTTATTTACTCATAACGAAGTTGGTTTCTTTGCAAGAAATATTTTTTGGGGCGCTGAATGCCAAAGAATCTGCTTCATTTCGAATTTTCGCTACATATATTACGCTGTTTTCTCACAACTTTGAGTAATGAAAGCTTAGACTGGTAAACTTGGTCAGCCTTATATTTCCGCAATGGGCAGGCAAAGGATTGTCATTTACGGCATCCTAATGCTGCTCAAAACGGAAACAATAAGTTCTGTAATATCGGAATGGAACTGGAATTAAATCGTTGCTGCACTCATTTTACTAGATGTACGTAAAATACATTATGTAAATGAAAAGAGTATTTGCATTTTTGTGAGCGATCGCAATCTGCTCGTCTCTGCGAATAAAAGTGCACATCTGCTTTTGTTATAGAAGCTCTCCTTGTCAACAAAGATCTTGTACGGCTTATAATAAGTGGTGGCTGGTTTTAAATAATTATTTTGTCTCGGAGTTGTACTCTGTGTCATCATCACATAAGGTATTTAACAAGAAATCGCCTACGAGTAGCCTATCAATAGAAGATGAGCTAAGTACTTTGTCTGTTCATGGCCGATGACCGGAAACCATATCGGGCTGTTGAATTCAGTGACGGCTGCAAAAAAAACGAAAAAATGAACCGGCGGCTTTCTTTCGAAGCAAGGCAACCGGCGCTGTGCCGTACTTGGATGACGCAGCCAGGCTGCAGCTAAACGGCAGTTAGTAGAAACCACGGACAGTGCCACGGACGATGTTCGTGATTTCGATTGTGAAATGTACGAGAATATTAAATACTGCAGGCTGCAGTTCTGATGCGCACAAAGGTTGTAGGGATATTTTGTCATTACTCGCCTTTATCGCTACCGTTTTGGCCGGAAATGTTTCTGTGTGCCCTTTTGGGGAAACGAGCAAGAGGAAAATCTGCCCTGTATTGAACAGAATATGCTGTAAGCATCCCGGGAATAAAATATCGGCATTCAGGGCATTTTGTAGAAATATATTGTGGCAATTATCCACTGACACGAAAAAGTTCTAAAAATTCTAAAAGTTCTTAAAGGGCTACTTGTGGAACAACCCCCCCCTACTTTTGCTAAGTACTCTGTACTAGTTGCTCAGATACGATCGCGAACAGCAACTATATCGCGAAGACAAATGCTTCTCTGTTTTCGCGACAAATCCCACCAATGGTCCTAGTGAAATTCACCAAAAATCCTCCGCGGTCATATTTTCGTTTACATAAATAAATAACTTTCGTAGATTTCGACAGTTATCTTGGTCCGGCTATTCGAGATAAGCTTAACTCTTCCTGGATCATCATGTAACAAATATCCCTCATAATGGACAGCCATGACGAACACGTTTGTTCGCTTGTACCCACTTCAAACGCAGTTGTTCTCTGTTTTAGAGTTTTCATTGACCACAAACAAGTGAGATACTCGTATATAGTGTGTCTATAGGCACATTACTGTGGTCAAAATAGTCCCAGGTTTGATGGATAGTCGTGCACCTGTTCTATGTATAGCTGTATGACCAGCGAAATAGACGACCAGAGCGATTAACAATAGATACAGTAGTTACTCATTTTCGTGGTTATGGCAGTTTATTGTGCGCTTTAGAAGACCTTTCTCAATAGCGAATTGTACAGTACCACACTTTCCTATGCGAAATAAGGGGCAGGCAGTTACAATATCTCGCGCAACAGCTGACCGTTTACGCCGAGCTTGCTACGAAAAATTTCATGCATAATGTTGGTGATTATATCGAAGTAAGTTTGCTGGAATCCATCACTTATTACGCAGCGACCAGGCGATCTAAGGAAAATGCCATTTTTATATCGATTCTGGGAGCTGTAGCAACGTTATACGGTGAGAAAGTACTAGTTGAACATGGAAACGTTCACTGTTCTGCAGTTAATGCCTTGATTGTTGCGAAACCAGGTAGCGGCAAATCTCAGGCGATCGAAGAATTTTATTATTGTCATCGATGTGACGATTTCCAACATCAAAGGCCCAATCCATTTTCCAAAGATGCCGGAAAAGGAAATATTGTGAACGGAGAATGGATGGCGTTGGACGCCACAGATCAGTCAGCCAACTGCCGATGCGCCATTTTCTCAAACATGATTCCTCATTTCCAAGAAAGATTATCTCACCGAAAATGCGCGGCTTCAAATCATAAATCCTAACATCACCCAAACGAATAGTTCTTTGGAAACGACCGATAAGCCGATGTCGAATTTAGTCTAATGCTATACTTTAGTCCAAAAATTCACCAAAAAATTGAACTTATTACTGACTATTATAATCTGCCTAACGAGCACCTTCTTTATTATTTTGTTATATCGGATTCTTTAATAATAAGCACTCCTGCTTGTAAGAATATCAAACTGCGCCGATATACAACTCCTCAAACGCAATACAATAACGTCGAAGCACAACTGCTTAAATTATGAATAATACTTTCCTGAATAGTGAAAAGAGGTCGAAATCGGTATAATCTCTTCTTAAATGCATATTCTTTAACGTAATTCACTGCAAACCGGCACTCCGACAAAGCGGCCAAAAGCCGCCGAACGGTCGCTAATATCCACTTTGACTGCTTTCCCGGCATTCCGGCCGAACGCCGGTTGCCGAGAAGCCCCGTTCCGTTGGCCGGGTTTTCACATGGCTGTCGCATGCTTGCCAGTTAACAGCATCGTCTTTAGATTTAGAAAAGTTCTCATTTCCTCCTTGTATCGTTCCTCAAGTAGGACTTTCTGTGGTTGGCGTGAAGTGTGCAGTAATGGTTTAACTTTAAGTGGAAAGAGGGAAGTAAGCGTTAGTTTAAGCGTGACAATGGCGACTTCAACGGATCGAATAACGAAGTTTAATCCGGAAACGATGGATTACAAAGCGTGAGAGTTCTTATTTGACAACTACTGCATGTTGCTCTAACGGATCTCCATACGGGTCGGGATACATAAGCACCGTCCGTAACTGATTAACAGCCTGGACACTAAAGCCCAGCAGCTTCTCGTGTCCATGTGCAAGCCTAATTATTTATGTTAGACCTATTTATGTTTTTGGTTACAATGTTGCTGGTCGTGTTGTGAATTTGTGGATGTCAGTCAGTTGGATGGAAAAAACTTATTAAGGACTTCAAATGGCCCATGTTTAGTTCCTGGTAGTGCGAAACTGTGGAAGGCCGTCTGCTCGAAACCAAAATTTTTAAGAAAGCTGCTTCTCAACGTGCTTGGGTGACAGAAATTCGAAAAAGTGAAGCATTAACGCGCTGCCCAAAACGTACCAGACGGGAAAATGGTGAGCTTCAATTTGGCTATAGAAAAGACATATTTCTATATATCTGAAAGTTCGCCTGCAGTGATCATCAAATACTGGGCATTAGATATTGGTCTAATCGCCCCTGACAATCCGAAATATGAACTGCAAACTGCGAAAATGACAGCGTCATTACCGGTCCGCAGTTACCATGCCAAACGACAAAAAACTGGAAAACCTGCGCCTATACTCAAGCTCGAGTTGGTCACAGAACATTCCCTTTCATTCGGTAAATTTGTTAAATGGCATGCGAGCTTATGTTTTTTAAATGAAATGCTTAATGCCTAGCTTAATAAATATGCGTAAATTCAAGCACTAAAGCCATACATTCGGTACTAGTGTACTACTGTGTCTTGTCTGAAAACTAATTCAGTGGCCTGCATTTATTTCATCCACGTTTTCCAAACTAAAATGTTTACTGCTACAGCTTCCTTGAACATAGTGCAAGCAATGTTCAGATATATACGCTATATAAATGACCTTTCACATAGGCTAACATAGCAACGTAGAAGTTGCATGTCATTATTCTGGTTTGCTGACCATCAGTTAGCGACGATCGGCTTTACTAATAAATATATTACTTTTGTTACCCACGTCGTGACAAACTGGTGTGAAGGCATACGACCTCGCGCGGCCATAGTCCTATTTTACCACAATGACGCTGACTTCCCCACTTTCTGCATCGTCTTCCTCGACGCTCAGTTGGTCCTCCTGCGAGAAGCCTGGACCGGGGCTAATACAGTTCGAGCCGGCGAAGTTAACAATTTCAGTATCGGAACTATTTGAAGCTGCGCAAGATCACCAATGCGGAAGTCCAGTTTGCTACTGGACCCTCTTTGGATCGAAACAGGGTAAATGTTGTTTTCAACGTGCTTGTTTGCAAGCCCGGATAATTTTATTATTGCGGAGATCGTCGAGAAGCTAGAACACGCGTTTGAACATGTCCGCGACACTTTTCAGTGCAGTCATGAGTAATGGAACGCGTAAGTATCTCCAGTCTCAAACGGACACGACCGTGGTGGAGGCTCTGACAATCTGTGAAGAGTATGAGCCACGGATAGCGTTGGTGGCGGTGCTAGCATAGGATGCAATAGCGGCTGTGGGCGCGCAGTACGGCAGAACCTCAACAGCCGTCCTGACCGGAAACCTGCTACCGCGAGTAATGCCTGTGACGGATGTGGGTCGACGCAGCATGAGCGGTCACAGTTCTCAGCCATAGATCGTGACTGCAAGAGCTGTGGCAAACAAGGATACACTGCGAAGGCTTGCGACTCTGGACATTCCTGGTAGTGGAGGAATTCAATGCCCTGTCCGTGGACGCAATGGGTGGATGGTCCATTCACGTCCCAGTCAAACTGGTGCATCCCGGTATCGCACGTACTGGATATTGGCTCCAGGGTGACCATTATCACCTCCGATACTTGGAGGTTAATCGGATCGCCCAAGCTATCCCCTTACATCAGCACGCTACAGAGTTTTACGGTTACACGCTAAAGGTCATCGGTCAAACGACTGTGGATGTTAACCATGCGCGGCCCCGTAAAGCACTACCGCTCTTGGTTGGGACCACAGGAGAAAACGAGCTAGGCAGTGACCGGATCCAAGCTCTGAATTTAAACAGTTGAGCCTGCGGGATCTGCCGTCGACCACGTTATCCGCTATTTTCGGTTCCCTGGAGGTGGTATAACTCCTAAAGAACACGTATTCCGGGAGGAACTCGGCCATTGTAAGCACTACAAGGCTCACCTACACGTTAAGTCCGGCGCCACACCGGTATTTCGGAAAGCCAGACCGGCCCCATTCGCCGTCGGCGAAGCTGTAAAGCGTGACCTGGTTCGCCTGGTAGGGAGTGAGATCCTGACACTAGTGGGACGGGCCGACTCGACAGCACCCGTGGTGACGACACAGAAATAGGCTGGTGACATCCGAACCTGTGCTGAAGTAGGACTCAGCGATGCTTTCGACGGCCAGCAATATTCGCTGACGACGCCGGGTGAGATGCCTACGAAACTAAATGGCGGGTGGAAGTTCAGTACGCTGAACCTGACGCAAGCTTATGCGCCGTTGGAACTGGGTGACGAGAACAAGAACGTGGTAATAATAACCACCAATAAGCGTTGTTCTAGTTTAACCGTCTCCCTCGGTGTCGCCTATGGCCCCAGAGTGTTCCAGCAGAGTCCTCAGGGATGCGAGGGGATTGCGATTTACCTAGGCGACATCACTGTCACTCAGCAACGGACGAAAAGCACCTCCGAACCAGAAGAATGTCCTGCAACGTCTGGAAGGGCATGAGTTCACGTTGAAACGCAGTAAGTGATTCTTCCTACAACATTCTGTGAAACACTTGCGGTGTGTGGTGTGTGGTGCATCACCGAGGTCGCCACATCTCCCAAGATCGTATGAAGGCACTCCGCGACATGGTCATTCGCACAAAGACCCTGCCAGCGGCGGAGAAAAACTATGACCAAATTGAGGAGGCCTTGGCCTTGGTATCTGGATGTCGGAAGTTCCACCGATACATCACAGGACGTGAATCCATCCTCTGTACGGTCCACTAGCCCATCCGCCCCATCTTCGGCGTTTTCGGAAACAAGAAGTGATCTCCAGTGGTGACTTCATGTGGGAGGGGGGGGGGGCGTCAGATAGATACGCTATAATACGCTACGAGTGTATATATATAATATATATGACGTTCACATAGAACGTAGAATTTGCATGTCAAGTTTTGGTTCGTTGGCAATCAGTCAGCGCGATCGGGTGAGTGGTATCGCCCCACTCAATCAACGTCAACGATATGATGTAGCTAGAAAATCATGCAAAGAAGCGATATCAAAGCTAGCTGAACTACCACTGAGCAGATTCGATGAAGAAGTCACCAGATTTCGGAAACATCATTGAATCGCTTGGGAAAGGTTAGACAGAAGCGACGGACAAGTTGACTGACCTTCCAGATTGTTGATTTCGTACCAACTGTTTCACAACTCACAAAAGAAAGTACACACAAAAAGTCGACCGGGGACTTCAGTCTGGGATGCGTGAGAAAACGTTCAATAACAAGCAGGCAACCAGGGAAAGAGATAGCTGGATACCCGAACCGACGTAACTGCTCGGCCCTTTAAGACTGATCGTATATTATAGCAGAGACAGCCCGCCACTCAAAGACAGCCCGACCCGGTGAAACTGAAAACAGTCGATGCCGGAACAGATGGGTCATGGGATCGGTGTGCCTTTAGACATTTACGACCCCGATATCGATGACATCAAAACTGTCGGGTGGATGATATACGACAGGGTGATTGGCGCTTTTAGTTATCTTTGCCCACGCAAATACGGAGGAAGATTCACCGGATTAACTGGTACAGGAAAAATAGCACTCTGCTACCCGGACGCAGCTGAAGCTGCTCTCATATGGAACAACATGGCCGCTGGGATGGACGAAAATGAATTTATTACTGGTCGTAAGCTAATAATATTCATTGCTGTCCGGCTTGTATTTGTATGCTGTACATACATTTCAATTTTACTGTTTGTAAAAATATCTGGAAAAAAGTGTCCAAAAATCTGCCACAGATAATATAGGTAGTTCGGTATATCAAAAACATTACGAAACTCTATAAACACTAACTGCGTCGCACGGTGTCTAGCCCGCGACAAAAGCGCGCTGCAAGTACAACACAACAGGCCAGCTCTAGGCAAGTGGCAAAATATTGCACGTAAGATACGGGTAAGCACAAAATGCGGAAGTTAGTAGTCACGATTACAAAAATCCGTTTGTAAGCGGGAGTCATACGGTGCAAAAGTCTTAAGAAGCCGTGGAGAAGCGCAGCGGATACTTTCTGGACACTTTGCAATCGCAGTATTAAATTATTTTATCGCAAAAGCAGGTATGACTCGGAGTCGTACGAGTACATGCTCGTACATACAGAGAAATTCTGTGCTTCTCTGTACGCTGCTGTATCGTTTGATTTTTGGTAGAGACACGGTTTCGAGCGACGAGCACCACTGCGGATTTGAAGGCAAAAAACTTCACATCGTAGACTGTTGAGTTCACTGGTTATTAAAGTGAATTTAGCTGCCACAGTAGCTTCTTCAACTAATACAAATGTTCACTTGCATCCTCTGTTGCAACATAATATTATTAAATCGTGCTCGCAAGACACAATGGCGCAGTCAGTTTCAGCTAATTACTCCTGAGGCTCAAATGCAAAGACGATTTACATGGAAAGGGAATGGAAATGGAAACTTACCTAATACATAACAGAAACTTACCTAACACGGAAATCTTTGGAGAAAAGCAGCGGAATGTCTGACTAAGGTAGCACCCGTCGCAAATTGAAACAAAAATCTGGTTTATGAGATTCTGAGTTTAATTTTGGAATGTATGCAGGAAGTGTGTGTGAGTACAGTAATGTAATAATGTAAACCGTCAGTGCGTCCGGAAATTACAGTACTTAATTGTGAAGTCTGCACTTGCGAGACACGTACGAAAAGTTTTTGGTGTGCCTGTTGCCATGAAACATGTATAGGTACTCAAGCAAGCGATCACTTTAGCAGTTACGTACAGTACATAACTGCTAAAGTGATCGTAATAGCCTGCGTTACCTTTAGCAGGATGTTCGTATTTTAGTTTTGTTCACTGCATAATAGTCATTAAACGATTATTATGCAGTAAATAAAACTAAGAGAAGTACATCCTGCTAAAGCTAAAAATTTTTTAGCAGTCGTACGAGGTAAGTATGTAGAGTACTTAATTAACCTAACACAGGAATAAACTCAATTGAGCAAATACGTTGTAAAGAGTATGGACAGTTGCATAATATGTGTACTTACTGAGAGCCTTCAATAAAATATACTCGTACTACAAACCGTGAATCTACAATGTGCAATACATAACACAAGTACTTATGCAATTTATTTAGGTAGTTAGCGATGTCAGATTTACCGGTACAAGGCAATACTGGCAAGCGGCAACTACCAGAATGATACTGCTCAGTAAACTACGGTATAAATCTTTTGAAAATTATGGGACACCTTTATTACAGGGTAGCAAAGTTAGTATTCATGTGCACGCCGCGCTTTTCTGTTAGTACTGGTATGGTATCCAGCACTGGATTGTTCTGATAACAAAAGCTGTTCAGTTTCCGCAATCGGCAAGCAAACGGATATCAGTTAATGACACCCAAAATGTTGCCAAACACGGAACCAAAAAAAACATTTCACACAACTTTGCGTTGGCACAAAGTATATTCGTACAATCTTCAGCACCAACGCTATTTTACATTGTTGTAATACAGCCTTTAGCTCAATAAATATTGATAAGTAACAAGAAGCTAAGTATGAATATTTCTGCCGGATATACGATGAAAAAGTCGGCCCTTTCTACGCAAACCGAACGCGCATTTTCGTCTTTGCGCGGCTAGCCTCCCGTAAGTACAAGACCTCTCCTTTTAATAAGCAAAAAATCTGCAAAATACGTTTATGATTCGAAAAGACTGGTTCAGAAAAAGCGACCTGGACATTTAGAGACCTACTCATACAAGTTACTCAAGCAGAGACCTGCGAGGCGAGAATCCCGGCACAACAAACAAATCATATTCAACGGCATCATTAGTACGCGCTGCCCACGATGCTCGGCGCTGAATAGGCAGATGGTTGGTTGCCGAAGACAGAGGGATTTGTACTGTACTACTGTATAACAGTACTAGAAGTCATGATATATATCTTTCGTCTACGTTGCTAGCATGCTTCGGTTTCAAGCAGGACCTTCGAGAACTGACAGCTTGTTATTTGTCTCGAGGTGCTGATGAATACAGCATAAGCACGTTACTTGCCGTTACAGATAAAATTAATAATATTATAGTGACTTTTTAAGTAAGAATCATACCGAGATTGTTAACTTGGGTTTGTCACATGTTCACCTCTTATTAAAATACAGGTAATTGAAGACGTGACATTCTGTTAAAAAAATAATCAGTAACATTTATGACGACCAAACCGCGCGCTGCTTTTATGGACGGTTACCATTGAGAAAAAGATCACGCAGAAATCAGCTGCAATCCTGCAGAGTGAGATTATTGTTCCTGATGAATAGTTTCATTACAGACCCATACACCTATTTAACCTCTATGAGGAAATGAACATAAAGTCTCCGATTTGAGGACGTTATCTGAGTTCTGGTCTTCAGCTTTTCTTCAGCTTTGAATTTCTAGAAAATCTGCATGGAGAAAAAAGCTGAAGACCAGGAAGTCGATGACGGCTCAAAAGATAACGTCCGCCTCAAAAACTGCAAACTGATATTCACTTACTCCATACAGGTTAAATGGGATAAGGACATGGGTCGTGTGTGCGAATTGGGAACATTGTTCATGGGAACGAAATGAATCTGCTAAAGCCCTGCAGGATAAGAAATTTCTGCAGTCTGGCGACAGATGTTTCAAAAAAATCACGACAGGTACCGTAATTATTGTTTGTGCTAGTCGTAATTGTTTTTCAGCTGCACTTATAGGTGCGGCGAAATTTGGAACAAAGATGAGTTGGCACTGGAATTAGTTGAATATGCCGAAACGCTTATTGATGTAAAGTGGGACGCGGCGGGATACTTCGCACGCAACTTGTTTCACAAAGGACTGCGTGAAATTGAATTCGACGTTTTGAGTTTTTTTAAGGGTGATGCTGGCATTGACACAGACAACCAAAGTAGGTTGTATGAACCCACTGGACTGCGGCGAGAAGAGAAAAAAGAAAAAGTTAACGTTCACGACGGATTTCATGAGCGCCTTTGCAAAATCAAAAGTGATCCAGAAAGTGACAGCCGAAGACGGTTAAAAAACAAGGAGAAACATAGGTTATGATGTTAATAAAAAAAATCAAGCTTTTGAAGATTACTTCAAAGGGTTTGTCTTTGCTATGGCTAAAAAAGGAGCTAAAGAGATAGTGAAACCGGAGTGAAGAAAAAAGGTTTAAAACAAACGAAAAAGAATTCAAGGAAAGCGTGTTCAAAGAGACTTGAAAGTGTGGTTACGTTGCTGACGCTATACCGTGTTACAACGGAATAGGAGGAATACAGTATGTCTATATCTGAGGACAGAGAAACCGACGACGCAAAAGATTACTGGTTAATTTCGGAATCGCGAATTCAGCCAACATTGGATGTGGTGTATTTTGCTCGTAAGGGAAACGGAATGGTAACTTCTGTTCAGGTCACCACGGCAGAAAATCACTCTGCGTGTAGTGTATCGGAACTGCCATCGTATGTTATCGAATATGTGCTGAACTAAAACCATTTCGCGACAATAACCTGGACGAAAACAAAACCCGGGGGTAGAAAGGCCTGACAGAGTTGAGAGCGGTCAAGTAGTGGAGAGTACGGAGACATTACAGTACGTCTTTATAAATCCAGGCGGTAATGCCAAAACTTTAAAGACGCATCCGCTGCATGACACATTCCCATACAGCTCAGTAAAGCTAGTTTGTAAGAGGGATGGCGCTTACTGTCCACGCCGGCGGAAGTCAATTCCCACAACGAAAGCATTACGACAAGTCACAAAAACCAGCCGGTGGACAGCCTAAAGCTTGTGGCATGGTAGGATGGAGCTTATATCATGTACGTCATTCACCTGCCGGCTTCGGAAGACCATGACCATGGATTCACGGAGACGATCGCATAACATTTGCCAGAAAGGCGGTTGTCTGAAACGGAGGAGAAAACTGTGGAGCAACTGATCGTGAGTCGGGTGCCACAATTATAGCCAACAAAATCAATGCATCGCGCCGGTCAAGCGGTACGGCCGGCACCGATGAAAATCGAGTGCGTCCCGGTCTACGGACACTCGCTTGGGAAATGACTGCCTGAAATACTCGTTTGCCTTTACCTTTGATCGTGTTTTTGGCAACCAGATTCAAAGCGCCAACTACGCCCGGGACGACGAAGGGCGCCACTGGTTTGTAGGCACAATCGAAACCGACGCACTGAGGCCTTCTCCCAGATCACACGGCCATAAACCTCAAACGAAAACCATGGTCAGTGATCACAACTGCACAGTAGTGGCAGCAGATACGGGAAAAATAGTAAAACGCGGGCGATTGTATCTGTCATGCGGAAACAGATCAGTTGCGCTGTCGATATAAATATAGCTCACATACTACATAAGTAAACAGTAAACAATACGGTTTTCGCCATATACCCCATGACTAGTGGTCAAAAATATTCCGCGAGATACTCTCGCGTAACCAAAACTCATACCACGAGGTATGAGTGTTGGCTGGGTATAAAAAATCTTGGCCCTCTGCGCTTTCTCTCCAAGGAACTGCAAGCAGACAGTTAGAAAATCAAGATAAATAGGAACACAGAATTACAGAGATAAAGGTTAACTTATTGCTTAAAGTGTCTATTTTGTTCAACCGTTTCGTAAAGAAAACTACTACATCTCAAAAACATGGCGTGTAAGAACGTACTCTGCTTCACCATTACCCTTTTTGCTGAATGACAACTGTAAAGGGCTGCTCAGGACTGAAGACGAGATTTCTTCCCATTTGTTGTCCAGCGATTCGGTGTGTGCTAATATTAAAGTATCGGTGCAGAAATGTTTAAAACAACTGGGCAAACCAAGACATAACAAGAGCAAAAATTTTGTCAGGACCACGTCCAAAAAAAATTTTGTCAGGACCATTTTGTCAGTTCTTATAGAACATACTCTGTAGATATTGTTTACACACACGGCCATAAACCTCAAACGAAAACCATGGTCAATGATCACCACTGCACAGTAGTGGCAGCAGATACGGGAAAAATAGTAAAAGGCGACCAACATAGCAGTTGGAAAGGGTGCTCGCAGCACCGCTAAATAAACGTCGAAAGCAACAGAAACATAATTATGGCACCCTTACAGGCCTTATTCAAATCACCAAGGAGACCAACACCGGAATAATGCTTTACTGACACTCAGCCTTCAGCCTAGAAATGACCTGACTAAGAAACCGGACACTCTTCTTCAAAAATATTTAAGTTTAGGAAGATATGACTGAGCGTTAAATTCTATGACAAACTGTTCATCTGATAATTGCTTACAACTGAAGATGCAAATGTAGAACGCAATAAAAATGGAGCAAAAAATTGTTTGGTTCGAAAACGATAGCATGGATTCATTAATCAAAATTGCCGTAGTACGTACGCTATCATCTTGATACATATTAACGACACAACAACAGATTGCGAAAACTCTCGCCCACCCGTCAAAAAAAAGAAAACGCTTGTATCGGTTGGTTACAGTGATACAAAGGAACTTTTCAGCGGGCACGCGATGCATGTACTGGACTGTCGTGGCGCTACATGTTTTACCGCAAGACGGTGGCGTGGGGCATGGTACGATCCAGCACGAACTGATGCATACCGTTGGCTTTATAATACACGAACAGCCAAGGAAAGACCGTGATGGCTTCGTCGATACTTTCTGGCAGTATCGCACACGCCGGTTTTCCTGGCTGACCCCAATGTGAGTAGCGCTCGTTCATTTCGTAGTTAGGCACATGCGAGTATTACGGAATACTACAAGGAAAGAATTCATTAACCACCGTATTACCTTAGTTGGTTGTTCGAAACTGCAAATTCTTAATGGATCGAAAAGATTTGTATTACAGCGAATCACGTTGCGACAGACATGACCGAATTTTTCGGAAATCTGGCGAACATCAAGAGCGCCTTCTGTCCTAAAATTCAAAGGTGAGCAACTACTGTATAGCTTCGATTTACGCAGAACTGAGCGCCAGGGAAAGATGATCAACAATCCTCTCACACACTGCGATCACGTTTTTTTGCACCAACAAGTGCTCGGCATGTCTTTACTGCTTGTAGCCAGGGTTTTTCAGGAAAGTAAAGGTGGCACACACTACCGAAAAGCTTTTATCTAATGTATACGAATTTGGGAACACGACTGGCAGATAAGTAGCTGGGCTGAGAATTCTTTTACGATATCTTGACATTTCTGAATTTCTGCAGAAATACCAAGTACGCCTGAGTCTATGTGCTGGATCTGTTGTTTCAAATTAATATAATTATCAGTTATTATGAACTGCTCATAATAATAGTAATTAATTAATTTATGCGTTGCACTTTCCTTCGGGCCAAAAACGTTCATTAACGTACTGTATGTTGCCGAGAGAATATGCGATGTTATGCAGTTCTACTACATAACATCGCATGAAGTTTTAGTGCAGCAGTTCTTTCAGTACTACTACTCGTAGACGTCGTAGTGCTAGTTTATTTCTTATAGGTACTTGTACCTGCTAGTACGTGTATCGACATATACCGTGGCGGAAACAGGAATTACTTATTACTGAATTTACTAACTATAGAGACTTAGTAACGATGGTACTTATTACTGTAAAATTATACAAACATTCCAAGTACGTACGTACGGTACGCAGTACAACCGATTAGGCTCAAAATAGAAGTCATTTCTATGCGTTGTAGGTGGTCGACTGGTCAGAACTTGACTCAAACTACTTAGCTGCTTCACAAATCGCCTGCTTCTGTCTCGGCTGCCATTTTAAGCGTTCGCGGTCCACAACGAGCTGAACCGCCGATGGGCATGCGCCGGTAGAAAACTAAGTACATCGTGTACAATCAGTGAATGCCAAAAGTGTGGCGAGCAAATTTATCGCAAATTCTTATTAACCGCATCTGTATGAAATCGTAGATTTAAGAACATGTTTCGGATGAGTGGATCACAGCAGTTTTCATTATTTTGATACATTCGTTTATCTGTTGGTCCACTCACACAACAACCGTCGCCGGTTGGTAACACCAGTTGAATTGAATAGTTCTAACTTACGGCAGTGCCTTTATACGTACGCCCGTGGCCAAATTTTAATTCGCCACATTCTATAAGTAAATGTGCAAGCACACGCTTTTTAAGAAGAACTATGCAAAAGCATACAAAATTACGCATAATATGCACAAGAAATTACGATAAAATACTGTACTTAATATTGTATTCTCTGCATTTTGTAATCTCGATTTCCGACGAGCTTGCCAGCACCAAGTTAGTTTTATGTCCTACGGACAAAATTTGTTGTGGCACGATAAATTCCAAGTTGTAATAATTAGTATTATGTTCAGGAGACCTCCTCGGCTTCGTTTGCAGAATTCAGAACCGCAGTGTTCTGCACTCAAACACCGTACTATTAGTTCTACATGACTAAAATCCGAAGAGGTATACGCCTGGCTGATCGAAATTCGGCCGCTCGGGCGATCAAGGAAATTGTCTTGACTTTGACTTTTGAGTTCTAGGCGACAAAATAGTCACAAAAGTAAGGTATTGTCATAGGCTTACAGTGATTGACATTTTTCCTGATAAGTAACAAAATTTCATAAGTTAGTTAACGAAATATCTACTCATATAAGCACCTGGGAAGAACTTAAGAAGAAAGGCGACTTTGTCGGAATCGCAGTTTCCGGACACAATCAGAATCCGAACATTCTAGTTCCAGTTGCACAAAATGCAGAATGGCTGAAAGGTTTTTCGAAACTACGGCAGTTGAAAACTGTACAGGAAACCTTCGATTTTTTTTGTGAATCCTAGTTTGAATACTTATGAACGTTAGTATACTGGCCGAAATGTATTGCATTGTGAGGCAGCCGCTGTATCCGGTCGAATTTTGAATTTACTTGGACAAACAACAATATTCACCGTACAACTAATTGGCTGGAAACATGGCATCGCACTTTCGCTATGCTGTTAATGAGGACCACCCCGGTATATATCAGCTCTTTAACCTGCTGTGCCGGGAAAATTGTTCATCAAAAAACGGAAGTCGTTGCACGCATGGCTGGTGCCGAGCCGAAGCATAAAAGAAAGTTCTTGGAGGTCACCAAACGGCACAAAAAACTTGCATCTAGCTATGGGCAGATGGATGCAGTCAATTACTCTAATTTTGCAATTAGTTCGGAAATTTTGTTGTAAAATCTGGTTGAAGTAACTGAGTGCAATAACCAAGTAATTATCGCTACAGTACATGCGGTAGCCAAGTAGTCAGGCGGACGAACCGCCGAAGTGTCAGGGAACCGTTAAATGTATAAGACTGTTGTGTCTTACTTTTACTGATGCCTTTGCATCTTTCGTGTTAATTACACTTGCAGATACATGCTGTAGCGCGGCTGAGAATTTTCAAAATTCTTAGAACCTCGTAGATAATTGGTTATGCTCAATGCATAGATAAATTAAGGTAACTGGTATGCGCCCCGACTTACGGGGCGCATAGGAGTTGGCTTCGAGCCCCAAATTTTCGGGCGCAAAGGATTCGGCTTTGTCCCCACAATATGGTTTTCGTTTTCTTAATAGTTACAAGCTGTATACACTTCAAATTATTGCCACCCTAAGTACATGCGCCGGTAGTTAAACCCACGGAAGTAAACGCCCATGAGCAGAAGCAGAACGAATGACAGCTCGGCCGCTGACAACGCTCAGCGATATGAGTGAATAATTCTAAGCTAACTCGAAACAAAAGAAAGAGGAGTTCCGACGAAAACCCTGACTGCCGCATATAATCGATAACGAAAAGGTAACAAATACGAGAAGCGTTGAACCACGAATCAGCATCGCTCTCGCAGAAGACGCTACAGGAAGCAATCCAGCTTCGGGTGACTCTTAAGTGTCCCATCTAAGAGAACTGGAAGAAAACGCGTCCGGGTTGCCTTTTCTGACCAGTTAATATTTGTTGCTTGTACTCTAAACGGGCAATTACATTGTATTTGTGACAAAGCTAAACTCGCACTGCCCAGACAGGAAGTTGTAATTTTTTGCTTTACGACCGTCTCCCTGGTCAGCTGCCGCTTGTACTTCAAACATTAAACTGTAAAACGTTTCGATAAGTTAAAGCACAGCAGTTATTAAATTAAGTACGTAGTTGCATCTGCATTAGCTGTTAACTTGCTGAAAGTTTTTTGGTTAGTTGTGCTAAAGGTTATTGGTTAAATTGCTTGCTGAAGGTTATTGCTTGTTGAAAGGTTGCTGAAGGTTAAAAGCTGAAAGCTTACTGAAAGTTAAAGGTTATTGCTTGCTGAAAGGTTATTGGTTAGTTGCAACTCGCAAGGTGTCATCGCGTCCAGTAATGTTTGTATTACTAGATAAAATGGATTTTCTTTCCAAATAATGATTTTACTTTAACTGGCTGTTAATGCAAAGTTGACTTACTTGCCTAACACGGACGGGTTACACGACGTCAATGTTCAGAAAAAGATACGAAACTCCACACTCCCTTCCGCAGGACAAAAGTCCAATATCCATCCCATGTTGGAGATAGAATTCTGGATTAAAAAGCAATTAAAATTTTCGATTAAACTTAGGAACATCTCCCATAGATACCGCATTAATATGTTTTACACTTTGCTTGCAAATTTCTTGTTGCGCCCGCATCAGAAAGTACTTAAGCATTAGGCATTGCGCGGAGTTGTCTTTCAGGATTTTATGACTGTGTTGCCATGGCGCCATGCATCAATACTGTCTGCATACAAATTTGTTTCTCCGGTAGACAGATACACCGATAAGGACAAAAGGTGCATATACAGCACTGCGATTTTTATCAATAACATAATACATATAAGTATACATAACCGTAAAGATCTTTAACAGCCTATTAATTTTTATTAGTGATGACATAAAAAACCTTTATGTATCGCAGTCTCCGATGTTCTAATTAGCACGTATTGTAAGTAATTACGTGAATATAATGACTAACACAATCAACCTCCTATTTACCTATTTTAACATAATATTATTTTACAAAATGAAGCAACATGTAGAGCAAATAAAAAAATTCTTTGATTTATTGTAATCAACCAAGCGGGCTCCATACTGCCGACCCGGTTCCGAAAAGCCTCATTTTTAAGAATGGATTCTTTGCTAAATAAGGCCTGCTTCCTTCTTACTTAATCCGTGCACATTGCCTATGCAGATCCCATAGGCTGCCATTAATTGATTTAGATTTTCGTACGAATCAGTGCTAAAATTGGAACCCTATTTTTTTACGAACACCATACGACGTGAGTACTGCGCATGTTATGTGGGAGCGCGGTCGAGATGTTAGGGAAGCGTTGTCTGAGTACTACGCAGAGACAAAATAAATGCAATCTTGCTATTAATTGGCACGAAAACCAATGAAAGCCGCATGTGAAAAACGTGCACTGTCGCGCTTCTTGTACTGCTGTTTATTACTGACAGCACTGCAAATATAATAATCTGCTATGATTTTAATCAAGAAAAATCCAAAATCAGTAACACCAGTTCAAGACTGCTCGCAATAACAGCAGTTATTGGCTTATACTGTCACAAAAAAGAAAACACAACTGTAACATCACAACACTGAGAGAAAAACTTTATATTAGAATTCGAACTATATATATACTCCACAAAGTCAATTCGATAGCCACCACTATAATACCAAAAGCGGAATCGCATTGCCCTTTGTCAAGCGATAGCGCGCGCAACAACCAACAATGAATATTCAATAAAACAAAAGAAATTACCAGTTTCTGAGAAACACCGTAGTCGACGGAGGAAACGAAGTCGCGTTTAATACGGAAATCACCAAGGAAGGCCGTGCTTTTTAGCATACGTTCTGACGTGATAGTCCTTCCAGGCATTGAAAGCCGCCGTCACCATGCCTGGCTGCAGTCCTTTCCCTCGGGCTGTCATGTGTACAGCCGAAAAATACGCTGTAACACAAAATTCAAATGTCGCCAGAAATTTCGTAAACAATATCGTTTATTGTTTTTGCAAACAAAATTTACCCTCAACCGCGACGATGAATGATTCCCCGAGAAGTGCCTTAATCCCCGGCTGGCTGTTGGGATTATGCGCGTTGTCGGCGATGAACTGCATCCGCTTCTCATACAGCAGCCGAATCCCATCGCCTTTGTAGTCGGCCGTCCCCTGGATCAGGTATCCCATTAGCATCTTTAGCCATTTCGAGGGAGTTTCTAATTTGCCGGCGACAACCAGTCGGGCATGCATCACTTCTTCGATCCAAATTGGATCACCAGGCATTTTTGAAACAAGCTCTATCTTTTTCGGCCCTTTAATTTTGAATGGAAACTTCATGAGGTGATCTAGAAAAAGTTACAAAGGCCGTGCTGTTTAGCATACGTTATTATCGTAGGCGGAGTTTAAGCGAGTCGCTTTAGAAATCTACCTTCGAGTCCTGCCTCAGCGATGGTGTCGCTTTTGCGGCTTTTGGTAGCTGGAAAACATCTCAACTTAGAAAAACCTTCAAGCCACAATAATAAATACTGAAAATAAATACCTCGTTGCGATTTCGCGTTTACAGGTTGGCCACTGTTGGTTTGTCGACTGTCATCGGAATCTGCAGTGTCGCTTTGTCCTGAAAACCGGAATAATTCAGTAACGAATTATTGGGTATGCAAGCAATACTTATGTACCAGCAGCGCGCTTAGATGGTGAAGGCGGAGGGACCGCGACACCGGAGGCGAAAACGCGTCCACCGCTAAGCTGATTGGACGAAGAGAGCGGACGCGTCATCGCTTTTTCCTTCAGTAAACCTAAGAAATCATATCTAAAATGACACACTTTGCACACAAGCGATACCGCAAATTTCGGCTTACTCATTGGAGTTAAATTGTTGCCACTAAATGCACTTTTTGAGGGTGGATACACTCTCGGCGCATTGGCTAAAGAAGAATAGTTTAATAGGTTTTTGAATAAAAGCGATCCGCTTACAAATGATTACTTACTTGGTTTCTTTTCCGCACCTGCATGGGACGCCGATGGAACGAGTGCATTTGCTGAAATGATTAAAACTCAAGTGTTAAACTTTACCGAGAGTTTTAAAACAGTACCCATGAGCGAAGTCGCTTGGGGCGCCGCAGGTGCCATATCCTTATCAGCATGATCGACATTGTCCGTCTCCTCAATCTCCTCAGCAGCTTCAACCGAGTGAGTGTCCGCGGTTTCTAAAGTTAAACCGCAAAGATTTTATCATAAAACAGATAAACACAAATTTAAAATGTTGCATAAAAATACCTGGATCGTAATCAGCAGAAGGATCGGCAATATCATCTTTAAAATTAAAAATTAATAAAATGAACTGTGAAAGAAATCCAAAATTTACCGTCAAGAACGATAACGTTTGACACATTCTGAAGATCCGCTGACAATAGCTTCTGGGCCTTCTTTTGCGAGTTCGCATTTTCTACTGCTGAACCTTTTTTCTGAAGCTGAAAAATCCCTGAAGTAAGACTAAGAGCAAGACGCGCAGTTCGCTAATGTTCGCTCACTCTCCAACAGTAGTCTAATTAAGGCGATATCGCTTAAAACTCAGTACACCAACTCATCGATGCGAATGCCATACAGATTTTCGCTACTCAAAACCCTGTTTTGTACCTGATCCTGTTGCTGAATAAACTGAACTTGCTCGTCTGCGTCTTCTTGGTTGTTTGTGATGTACAGGACGCTGGCATCGTAAAAAACTGACGTATGTTCAGCCTGCAGATGAGTTCCGGGGCGAAACGGGAACTTATACATGTTGCCCGGAGTGGCTTTAAAGCGTTCATCGCTTGCTGGCCAGAAGAGGACAAGATCGTCCACTGCGAATCGCACGACGATAATATCTGCAAAAATGCGTTCGCGCACAACTTAATGTCGTACTAAAAAAAATGTGTACCTTGATTTTGTTCGTGCGATCCAAGAGCGCTTTTGAACGACTGGATCGGAGAGATCGCAGTGGTGGTACTAAGAGGCGATTCCGCTTGTGGCTGAGAAGCAGCACCACGACCACGGCCGCGACCTCCGCGTGTTCCTCGTGTTCCCCGTGTTCCTCGAGTTTTGCGGCCGCCTCTAGCCCCGCGGTCAGACATTTTCTGTAGAATAAAGTTAAAAGTTACTATTTTAATGTTTGTTTTAGTCGTACTTAGCCGTAAGAATTTCAGATAAAGTCAGAAAACGTATGCTCAGAAATTTGAAAACAACTCTTCAGTTGTTCAAACTGAAACTGTTCTGCGTGTTGGTATCGCAACCAGGAAATGAAGCTGCGAGCTCATTTCTGAATCGAACTGAGTGTGGCCCACCTTCAATCCAATCAAATTTGTTTTCTTGACACGTAACCAATAGCAAATAGCATAATACAGTAATCATGTTGAACTGGTCACTCGCAAAAATCTTCCAGGCGATCTTCGCATCAAACTTTTATTCGTTTTCAGTTTGAAGTATTTATTTAAAGTAACTGTTTTTTTTAAAATTTTCTTTTTACAGATTTTGCGAAAGCGCATAGTTTAACAGTTAGTTGTCATATGCTTGCGCGAGTTCGCGTTACTTGGCAGTAAATGGCTAAGCGGCGGGGCTATGGCCGTTACCCGTTGGGCGATTACGGAAATTTTATCGTCCCAAAGACCACGAAGTATCGCTGGCGATTGCGCTCAGGCAATGAAGAGAACATGGATGTTGTCGACGGAGCCTGTGCCGCTGATTCTGACTTTGAAGAACCACCAACGGACATTTTGGAATGCGATGTCGCAAGGTAAGCGATTGCTGGAGTTAGTTTCTTGGCGTTTCTTCCAAAAAAAATCAAAATATTGCGTATTATTGGCAGCTGTGACGGAGAACCAGAGTCGTTCCCTGTGTGGACGAAGAATTGGATAGTGACGTTGTTGTTACCGCAGAAGCGAAATCGCATCCTCTTAGCTTGGAAGAGCAGAATTATCTGTTAATTACCATGCGAAAATGGCAAAGATTTTTCAACACAAAAACGCAGCTGGAGGCGGAGCTAGAAGTTGTGCATTCCTTGTTCGAGCTGTTAGCCGGAGATGCAAACATTCAGTTCCCACCGAATCTGTATTTTTTGGAGAAATTATTTCGCAGTGTGGAAGCGTTCTCGCATGAAGTGTCGTATTACTATTTTTGCCCTACGCACCATTGCATTGTCGGAACTCGGACGGCGAGCGAGAAAACCAACGTGGACTTTGTGTGCAATGGGATAACTCGAACTGGTCGACGGCCGCACAAAATTGCACTCTGTGATTTACACCAAAATTGCCTTCTCGTGATGGACCTTGAGGAGCAAGTTCGCAAATTTTTGGAAGACCATGCACAAGAGCTGAAATCCGTTTTGGCAGAAAGGAAGCGATATCGCTCACAGTCTTCTCGTGGATCAACCGAGTTTAACAAACGGTAAATTTTATCGCGACAAAAATTTTGACGATGACGTGGTGACGATATTGGCTCACATGGACGGATTTGCGCTGACAAATTCGTCTGATTTAAAAGGACATGTTGTGCAGTTTGTATTTGCGGATTTTCCTGGAAGAAAGCGATTCCGCTCTTTAATCCTGCACAGTATATATATCGGCAACGCGACAAAGTTTCCGCATCGTAAAGTTATCCTGCGTCCTTTTTTATCCCAGTTAATTAAGTTATCAACTGAAGGGATGTTGGTGAATTTATCGGAGAGCAGAAGCGGATCCGCGTCATATTGACAGCTGTGGTGGCAGACACTATGGAGCGGCTTCCGCTTGCCGGTATTGGATCCATACATGCCTACGTTGGCGGATGCACATACTGCAAAGCAACTCCTGTGCACAGGGAAAACCGCCAGGTCTACATTTATGCGACTTCGCATCAGGCGCCGCTCCGAAATGATGCGGAAATTCGCAGTCTCGCTAAAGACATTATGCAGTACTCCGTGGAGCATCGCGAGAAGGCTAAAAAGGACAAGATTTACACAGGAATTTGCGAAAGTCGCCATTGGAAGTTGTTCCCCATTTTGACCCGGCTCGTGCCTTCCCGGTCGACATCATGCATAATTGCTGCAAAGGTGTTGCACCGCAAATCTATTTTGCGTGCAATGTAACCAAAAGCGGAATCGCATCAATAAATGAACGGGGGAACGAGCTAGATTTTCCTGCTGTTGTATCCCGGAAATTTCGAGGGTTTAACGAAGCGTCTAAACTGAATGCAAACGAATGGAGGGATATACTGTACACCGGCATTTATTTGTTCCACAATGTTTTTACATTGGAAGAGTTCGAAGTTTGGTGTCTGTACTGCAGTACGGCTACGCGAGCCTTTCAAGATGCGATATCGCATGAAGATACCGAATGTATTGACAAGGAAGCGAACGATTTTTGGAAAAAAGCCGAGGAAGTTTTCGGGGAAGACTTCATGCCCTACAACGTCCACCTGACACTCCATCTTGGACAGTCTTGTCCCGATTTTGGAACGGCGGCCGGATACAGCGCGTTTCCTTTCGAAGGAAATATCGGATGCATCGAGCGGAACATTCATGGTTACAATCAGGTACCACGCGAGATCGCTAATTCGATCAGATTATGCAAAATTGCGGAAAGCTTAGCAGAAAATTTGGCGCGGCAGCCACTCGACCTAATGACGCCACGCGTGCTGCGTGTGTTAGAAAATAACAGTTCAGCAAACCTGTATGCGACTGCTTTTAATGCTGGTAGCTGTTATCTTATCGGAAATGCGAAGTCGCATAAAGTCATTGCCAGCGAATGCTATTCAGCTTGGAAGACTTTGCAAAATTATGCTACGGAACGTCATCTGTGCCTGGATAACGTGGATCATGCAGTTCATTCGAAAATCATAGTAAAAGGGTTTGTGCCGGACAGCAACGAGTCCGTGCGTGATCACTTTGCGAACGCTTTATTTTACTGCCGTGGCGGTAATTTTTGGCGATTCCGCTTTGCCGTCCACCTTGCTGGCTCCGTTGTATTGCTTTGTGAGAAAAGCGAAATCGCTTCACAGAAGATCTACAATTTATAGTGGACGCTGCCAGCACACAAGTTATATAATTGGAAAAGCGAGTACGCTGTCGTGACGGCTGATATGTTTTCTGGTGTTCCTCTTGAGATGCCGTACGACGACGACGAAACGCTGAAGATTGGCGCGATGTTGCCCCGATTATTATATTATTACGATTAATTTATCTTTGTTGCTGATTTAATTTTTTGTGTAATTAAACTGTTAATTTGTTTCTTTCTTTCATAACGGTATGACGTTTATATCCGTATTCCGAATCATTTTTGTTTTTTATTAGAACTTTGATGTTTCTTTGGAGTGCGTTCGTATGTCAAGAAATTTAATTAAAATAAAATGAGCGTCATCCGTACAGCTTGTCAACAACACAAAACAATTCCATAAGAGCAATATAAAAGAATGCATTTCAGCATGCCCATGACATGCAAGACTGCAAGTCTAACAACTAACATAAGATCCTTTCAGGAAAGTCACTTTTCAGATGACTACAAAGTTGCTCAATATACTAGTACAAAACAAATCAATATGGAGATCTTCATTTCAGTTCACAACAACGAAGCGACATCGCTTAATCGTCAAAAGTCAAAAGAAGATCCCCGTTACTCTATCAGCATTAAAAGCTGCGAGGAAACGCGAGATCGCTTAGGCGCGAGCGACAACAAAAGTCAAAACAAAGTTGTTGCCGGATCCATACACTTTAATCCCAGAGCGCATGTACTCATTGCGCCATCCGTGCAGCACATTAAGCGAAGTAGCGCTCAAACCCAGCCGCACTCCGCGAATACCTTGCGGAAAGTTAACAGACGGCTTCCTACAAAGCAGCCTGTTTGAAAACAAAACAGTAATCCGCAAATAAACTATAAAAATATTTACTTTCGATTAGCGAAATGAACGCGATTTGCTTTGAAGCAGTTGATGGAGGGATCGGCCAAATAGCACTGTTCATCACATGCCGTAGCACCACGTATAATCCACAGCTGGCCGCAGTCCACGCAGTCATCAAACAGGTTCTAAAGAAAAAGCGTATTCAAAAAGCGATAGCGCTTAATCAGACAGTAATCCGCCACATGTCCATGAAAAAGCGAAATCGCTTAAAAACAACGTAACTTTACCTCTACAGCCAAATGCTCATCAATCAGGTGTTGATTCAGGCCGTCTACAGAAAACATCGTGTCGCAGTATCCCCGATCACTGTCGCCACGATAATTTCCCGGATGCTGATTGCGAGCCACCTTGTAGTAGAAGGGGCAGCGATAACGCTTCTCAGTAGCGCTAAAAAATCAAGCAACATTGCTTTAATTTTATTAAAAACCATATTATTGTTTTCAAAATAAGAGCAAAGCGAATACGCACACGTTAGAAAAACTGCGCTGCGCCCTAGCATAGCGATGGACAATTTTCCGGGCCCGATCAACATCGGACAAGTCAATTCCGCCCCCATTTGGAATAAACATCCGGTAGTTCCAGCTCTCTGGTTCCAAATGATAGGACAGGGCGTCCCCAGCAACCTTGACCGTTCCAGGCACTCCGCCCATCCGAAACATCGGTCCAATGATGGACATCTTTCCCGCCGCCAGAAGTGTGGCAAACCATTGAGTTAGGTATTCCGAGCAACCCTGCGATGCCGCTTCTGATTTCTCAGCGCAAGGATTCAATGCGATATCGCATATTTTTCCAGGATTCCCATTATTCCGCGCAACAAACCTTAAAAAATTTTCACACATCACATTATTTTCAGATTAAAAACGAAAAATTATACGGACAGTATTTTAAGCCATTAAAATCCAACTAATATAATACATGAAAATTAAAATCTGAATAGAAATGAACGTCAGAATAATATCGGAAAAATAAAAAATATTCATGAATTCAGTCATCGGACAATCATATTATTTTAATAAGAGGTGAATAACTTACGAAGCGAAGTCGCATACTGCCTTGCATCCCATATTGCGGATGATCTTATATCCTAACTCCTCGAATGCGTCCGGTGGGATGAGGTACTCTTCGCTATAACTAAATGGCCCACAAAATAAAGCGAGATCGCGTTCGTACTCAGTACTGGCAGTGTTTTTACTCACCCATAAATATCCGCCAGAATCTGCAGTCCCAGCAGATCGATGCGACTGATGCTTTTCTCCTTCATCAAGGTGAAGGACGTCTCCTCCGCCAGGCATCCACGGAATAATGTCGGGCAATACTGCTTCACAATCCGGAGAGAAAGACAGATGACAGTGAACGGCTGCGGGAGCCCTGCTGCTTGAATGCGATTTCGCATATTTGCGGTTGTCAGTACAGTATCTCCTGCAACAGTGAACCCGTCGTCTGGATACCACACTGTATCCATTTCAGAGCTGTTTGATGGAAACTAGATGTAGAAATTAAATGAATAAAACAGTCACAAAGTTTTTCAGTAGGAAAAAGGAAAACAGTAATCACATTCAAACAACTGCACGCAAGAATGAGAACTGAAAATTGAAAATATGGGTTTTCACGTTCTGAATTTGCGAGCTCGCGCTTGCCGGTGTCAACCGCACGGAAAACTTCACGTAGCGGCAATAGCAAAATCATAGGCGACCGACAAGCTTGAACATTTTGGCCCTGGTAGCCTGCGATTTGTTCCACAGCGGACACATGCGCAGCCGCACGAGCTGCAGCTTAGCTGCTTGTACGCAGTTTCCGCCAAATTGGGGAGCCAATCGGCCCACAAACGATAATTCTGAAAAAGGCTTTCGGAACCGGGCGAAGATTTATAGTACGTGCACTGAGCGCCAAGGAACTGCAACTGTAGAATCGTTGTTACGTAGCATAAACATGCTCTCTTCTACAGTCATATTTAACGAAGTATCCTCCTGAGGCAAATTTGGTCTTCTTGATAATTTCCGCACTGGGCAAGCAAAAGGATGTCAATTTTCGACATCCGAAATTCTGTTCAGAACGGAAACCATAAAATTTGTTGAATACCAATATTAATTTAGTGGCCTTAAACCGCTTATTCTACCTAGATTGGAAAGCCACACTGCTATAATCGACCGGAGCGAAGCGAAGGTCCTCTTAATTCAAGACCAATGCATTCGTTGATTTCTGTCCGTTACGGAAATTCGTTACGGAAGTGCGTTACGGACGTAAAAGTATGACGTCATCGCAGCCGACAGCAGTGATGTCATCGCTGGCACCATGACTTAAGGGCCCTATAGAGGGGCATTGCAGCCGTTGATTTCTGTCCGTTACGAGCCTACGTTACGAAAGTAACAACGTGACGTCACGGCGGGACTCAGTATGTCACGCAGCTGACCGCTATGACGTCACTGCAGGTGTTGTGTATGACGTCATGGGTAACTCATCTGACTGCTGGTCGCAGCGGATTCATACAGTGGTACTGCAGCGCTTTATTCTGTCAATTGCAATTCGTTACGGAAATACGTAGTTGCCGCAGGTAACCGCCGTGATGTCATTGTTGGGTGTTGTTCTGTTGCGGACCGAGGCGGAAGTTCTGGCAGTAATAATTTTGTTCGTTACGCAAGAAACGCACTAACGAAGAACTGTCGATGTGCAAATAAATCTCATGTATTTGCACACACGAGTGACCGGCAACAATGACCACGGCAAAAATATCTCCACTGGCGATGTTTGGTGTCTCCTAAGATACCATCGTTGAAATAGCAATCTTTTGGTAATAATGTGCGATATCAAGGAGCTGCATGATAAAACCTTGGTGATTTGATTCTTCTTCTGCCAATTAGAAGATCAAAACTCATAACTGCACTTCTATACCCGTGGTTATTATTGACTTCATAAAATATTTTTCAAAATACCGTTTTATCTCTAAAGGTCGCGTGTTCAAAATTTTTATGCAAAGCTCGGGAAATTTGCGACTTCTACAACCAAGTAGCTTAACAGCAATAACACACTACCTCCACTGCCCGATCTTTGCAGTCCACGTGTGCAACCGAAATAACCCTGGGGTTTCGTGTAACCAGAGCACATAGGCATCCTCCAAATTCAAAAATTCTCATGTTTTATAAAATGGTAGTGTACTATTGTAGTATGCTTAAAAAAATATTCTTATCTGCCATCGTCAAAGGGCCGTGGCCATACAACAATTAAAAGTTTGCATGCAATCATTGTGTAATGCAGTGCTGTACAGGTTATTCGTAATTTTATTATGATTGTTACCTTTTTGCTGCATCACCGTGGACTTTTACAGCCGTCGAGTAATGACGCAAAACAAGCCAACTTGCGGCGGCTGCAAAAGTCCACGGTGATGCAGTAAAAAGGTAACATAATATAATTACGAATAACCTTTACTGCACTGCATTGCACAGTGATTGTATGCAAACTTTTAATTGTTGAATGGCCACGCCCCCTTGACGATGGCAGATAAAAATATTTTTTTAAGCATACTATAATAGTAAGTAGTAATTACACTACCATTTTACAAAATATGAGAATTTTTTGAATTTGGAGGATGCCTATGTGCCCTGGTTACTGTTTTTTACGTTCTAAAACTGAAGTCCTGTCGGCTTCTTATTATTTCTCCCTTCTTGACCGCTTGTTTCAAAACGATATCTCTTAACCATTCTAGCGCCAATAGGGTTTTCGGACAAACTACTTTTAAAAAGCCTTAAAAAACGTTGTAAAAATAATTTTGTTTGTTATTTTGTCATACCTTAAGGCTCAGTTTTTGAATGTAAGATTTAGCTTTATCTTTTTCATTTAAAGCCAACGAAATTTTACCAGTTGCTCTCCTGCGTCATGAGGGAGACTTTTATCCGTACGAGTATTCGAACTGCCTCAGCCGTAACTGTCAACACTTACTAACCCCTTTATAGAAAATAAACGACAGAAACGTTTTATTGGACAATTTTTTCGTAGTGGACATTTCGTCGCATTAACCTCGCTCCGGTCTGCCAATGCACGCCAAACGTGCATTTTTCTAGTTTTATTAGTACATCCGAAGCTGTCGTAGACATCTGTTTTTGTGTTTACCTAGGTAGGAAACAGTCATTAAAGAGAGAGTAAGTAAATTTTTTGCAGAATTTAATGCTAATGATAATGATACTATTTTAATAATTAGACAAGTCACAAAGCTTTGTGGAAATGATTGAGGAATATATCGTATTTGACAGAAAGTCTGCGAGCCATTCAGACGATACAGTTAATGCCAGACAGAAAAAATTTAAACTTTTGATACTAAACCTGTGGCTGTTATGCGCGAAACACAAATTCTAGCCATTTTGTTTCTCGTAGGCAGCATAGGATCTGTGCGCATAACCGTTATTTAACCATGCTTAAGTCTATGGAAAAAGAAAATGGCTAGAATTTGTGTTTTTCGCCATAAACAGCCACAGGTTTAGTATCAAAAGTTAAAATTTTTCATACCTTGATATGCAAATCAGTATATTTTGCACTTGATATTCACGGAGCGCAGCGTATTAAAGTAGTAGATAACGTCCGTTTTAGTGGTGGCATCGTTGCGAGGTTATTTTGAACCGCGGACCACTGATCGTTCAACTCTTTTTGTCGTACATTGTAAATGCCTCACGGTACAGAACATTCTAAAACGGCACTATCATTTCGGAAACCATTCATTTTGAAACCATTCATTTCGGAAATCATTCATTTCGTAAACCATGCATTTTCAACACTTTTCCTTTACAGTTAGTCACAGAAAAGTAAAACGTTATTTCGGCCATTATTGTACAGAAACAATTATACAACCAAATTGTCACGCAAAAAAAGCATTTGGGATCTTTTTCATAAACTTTACGTACTGTACTGAATTGACAATTGCCATGTCGACGGTTCGGTTTGCTTGTGTTGGGTTACAATGAGAGCACGAATTACTGTAACTGCATCATAATCGCGCTCACAATCAGCAATGTTACCCGCATTTAGCGACTGTTAGTGCGCACGATCGAACACCGATTCATGAGTGCATGAGGCTACGGTCCCCTCCTTTTAGATCAGATGGCGGTGACCGACGAATGGACATCACGTTTCTAGATAGGACCTTCGCTACGCTTCGGTCGAATATTACAGTATATAGTCTATGCATCTTTTTAACCGCTTATTAAATTCAAAAAACAAATGTTTGTTTTAATACTGCCGGCAATGCGTGTGTTTGTTTTTTTTTCGCGCAGAAATTCAAGGCCATTATGACGATCGGCACATGCGTCGCCGTGCCCGGCGACGGATCACGATTCGCCGTTGAGCGGCTCGTGAATTTTACAAACGCAGCATATAAGCAGATTTTAAATGGAAAGGTAAGGTAGTGAAATGCGCATATGTGTAATTCTGCTTTTGATAAATACGCGCTTGTAACGTTTTCGATGCGACGTCTTACTGCTTCTTGCCAACGGTTTGGAGCCGGCTTCTTCTTTTATTTCTCCTCGTTTCTGGATGACAAACAGAGTATTACATATATGTTTTAGTTGTGTCATATACAGCAATAAAATGTCTACTTTTTTCTATTCTGTTTTGCCAAAATCACCCGGAAGTGTCATGTGTTCTGAGCCGAAAAATAAGGACATTTGTGGTGACTAGAGTGATGAAGAAAATTAATTTCTGGCGTGCAGTAAATATGCTGCATTGGGCGCTAGGTGGAGGATTCACCAGGTTAGCTGCAAAGCAAAACATCCGAATCAAAAAACAGAAAAAAATTTGCGGGCTCAGCTAAACTATGTAGCGGTCGAAGCGCTAATTTTCTTACACGAACTACAAAAGGCATTATAAAGAAACCTAGAAACCTTCCGTCGTTAGTAGATAAAATTTAATTTTATACATTTCTAAATATAGCATTCGCTCTATTTTGGCTACATGGGGGCGCGCAGGATCCCTTTCAGACAGGTGTTTTTTGTGACGAAAACCAGAAAGGAAAAATCGGTAGCTTTAGAAAATTTGAACTAAAAAAGTGAAAAATGAGGAAAATGTTATGTGAATTCTACATGCTCGATTTTCTCAAGAAAATCGAACAGATAGAATTGACATTAACAGGCGTAATGCGGAATAAAATAAATGAAGTATAAATAAAAAAATAAAATAACGAAATTAGGATAAACATAACACATTCTCCTGGGAGTACTGCCAGTCTATGATAGTTTTCAAGTTCTTGAATGATAGTTTTCAAGTTTTCAAGTTCATTCCGCTCTGTCATGCTAGCTGAGACAGTCTTCTTTTAATTTCGATGCTGGCCTATGTACAGATACATAAAAGTACTAATAAAAGAACAGCTAGAAATGCTATACCCGGCTACGAATAAGACAGCAGAAACCGTACAGGTCCGTATTTACCTGATTACATAGTTACGTGTGAAAACTGAATGCTGATTACAGGGCCCGTACACTGCCAGTCCCTAAAAACCCGTTCAAAAACTAACAAGGAAAAAAATAACTGTTATCCAGTATATGAAAAGTCAACCAGTTCCACAACGAAAACTCAAACAATTTCATTTCATTCGCTAAAGGTCAGCCGTCATTTGTCGTCATTTCCAAATTCCGCTAGCGTCCTGGTAAGGAATAACTAAGAAGTGGGCCAGATCACTTTGATCTCGAAAACCTTGATGGGTATCGCGCAATACATTAGATACTGCGCCATTCGTGACAGCCGCTTCACTTCCACGAGCTTGAGCACATCGTTTCCTGCTGGAAACGGTTTTAAATAAGTAGAAGTTTCTCGTGGGTCTTTAGCTTGGCGTACAAAGGCAATCTAGAAAACATTATCTGTTTCCAATCAGTTCATTCAAGCGTTATAGAATTCATCAGAGCACGGCAACAACTTTTCTGGCCAACACGCTTCGGCAGTTCTTTCGGTTTTTCCTATCATTCTTCGACCGAAGCGAAAGCACTTCTTAATCAAGAAAATAAATCGTAAATCTTGACTGAGTTTCTCCAGCACAGTTACATTGGTGTTTAGTGCCAGGCAGAACCGGTAAACTTCCTAGATAGGCATACCGTAATTTATTTACACCCTGGGGTGCAAACAGTTCAAACGTCTTGAAGAGGGGCTTATTGCGGGAGGGTCGTTATTTCGGGGTGGTACTATTTTTCAAGCAACATTTTTCTGAGGGGCTGTTATTTTTCGAGCAACTGCGCATCCTGTTCTATTGATACTTCTACTGAACGCAGATACCGGTATTTGGAATCCCCAACCTTACGTGAAGCATCGCAGTGATCGCACCACATTATTTATGTAACCGTTGATTGTCTATTCATTAAATCACAACAACTATTATAAAGCAGTTTGCGGTATATCTATCATTTTGTTGCGCTTAACATTTAATAACGCCCCTGGGCGGTAAATCTGGGGAGACTATTTTTCAAACGGTTTGTGGGGGGGTATTACGGAGGGGGCCTTATTATGGGGAGGTTCAAATTCGATAATTACGGTATTTATCCTATTAGCCGGCCGCGAAGCATAGAGTCCTGTTTACGTCCCTTGATCGCAGTAGACACAGCATCCCTTTGTTGGTCATCGAGCAGCGGACAACCTTGCTCGATCATGTCCCACCACTGGGCGACAGTAAGACGCCGACCGTTTCGCATACGTCCGAACGGGATGCGGATAATAATAACTGCGGAGCCATCCACCTCCGAAAACACCGGAACATGAAATTCTTCACGGTCAGCGTGTCACACACCGCCGCCAGCGAGTCAAATAGTCTGTGAAGAATGGCTATGTAGTCCTCTCCCGCGTCCGCCCAGTGCCCGACATGAACGTCCTTCACAACAAGATTTCGGAAATTTCTGCTGCTCCTTCCATGATCTTTCGCAGAAAATGCCCGTCACAAGGGCCAGTAATGGAGAGAAGGGACCACGCCAGCCTCCTTTTGTGGCACACCGACAATGGCCACCGCGTAGTATTCCAGTGACGATGTGCACAGGCTACAGCCAGGTACACATTACGTGACCGTATTTTGGAAAGCAAAATAAGAGTCATAGCGGATGTGCAACAGGCTTTTGACAGTGGCCGTTGCTAAATGTCATTCCACCCGGCACACACCACCCGCAGTCGGCACTGATCAAAGGTGGGCAGGCACTGGAATATCTCATTAAGATTTCAGCTGGCGACTGTTTCAAGAACGCGCTTGTTCCTGGAGAATCAGGTTCGGAAGGAAGCGAAAGAGCAGTAAGCACCGGTGATACCACTTTGCCGTCTACGTCTGACTTTGGACGCTTTTCCGCAGCTGGGAATGTATTTTCGCCTTGCCGTTTCTTTCCATTTGTGACAATAGCGCCTTTTGAGTCGGCCGGCCGAGGTTGGAGCAAGGTTATGCTCTGCAATAGCAAAGCGGCTGATCAAATCCACCTAATAACTCAGTAATAAGAGTACACCTGCACAGTATGTACCCAGAATTTCTTACATAAAACTGAGTCATTTCTTGCGTGTAACAAAGATCAGGGAATCCCAGTAGACCGCTGTTGAGTGAACCTGTTTTGCTCGGGCATCTAATCCAATTTTGTGGAACGATGGCTTTAACCTCTCCGTCAGGCAAATAAATGGTGACAAACCCGTACTGTCCAAACCAGTCATAAATAACCACGGTGGCGGGCTGCCAAGTCCACGGCTCTGACGGACTGCGCTGAATCAGTACCTCCACTGGATCTTCGATCTCTGAAATTGGTCTGCTTAATAAAGCTAAAAAAATACTTACGTATTTCTCAGCAATTTGCAAGTAATTTATCGTTACATGTGCGCCCTGAAGAAAGGTTTTTTGACTGCGAGTGATGCCGTATTACCGTACTTTATCAGTCAGAAGTTTCCTCAACTAAACCCCGCCGCTCCCTGACCAGTTTTAAAATTAACGATTACATTAGTTTTTGAGGCTCAATTAATTATCGATTTTGAATATGTCCGCTCAGTATCACTGGGATGGGAGTTACTTGCAATACAACGGTACAGTTACGCAGACGACAGAGACTGATGCGATCACAATTTCTTTTGCACTCGCGAATATAGACTTTTACGGTTAGCAGTTGACTTGATACGCCTGTTTTTCTATTGCTCTAGACAAAAGGTGAAAGAAGATGAATTCTCTACAAAACAGCTGAAATTAATTCAAACGAAATTATTCGATTATGTATTGTGAAACAGTTGCAAGTCCTTACGTTAAACAAATGCCATTCGATTCTAAGTACTGCGAGCTGATGAAAAAACATTTACACACGATTACAAGTGGCATCATTGCAAGCGATCCTGTTTTAAGGTTTCAGAAACGTTTTATTGATTTTGGTAGTTTATAAAGTTTTTCTATTAAAAAAAAGAATAACGCTTAATTTTTTTTTCCTATTCCGTTTTGCGATATCTTGTAAATTCACACTGAACAAAGTCAGAAGGCGAAGGCCTAAAATTAGTAAGGCGAATGAGAAGGCGTAAAACGTAAAGGAGAAGGCGAGAGAATGCTTTCGGCTAGAAGGCGAAAGCCACTCATACATAGCCTAATAAACGAACGGTACAGACTGTACAGTTACTCAGACGACAGAGATTGATGCGATCCCAATTTCCTCTGCAATTGCAAATTATTGACTTTACGGTTAGCAGTTGACGTGATACGACTATCTTCTGTTGAAATAAGATGAATTTCTCTAGACAAAACAGTTGAAAATTAATCAGACGAAATTATTCAGCTGTGACGAAAAAATGGTTGTGTGCCTGGCAGTGAACCGATAGCCGGTAGCGTGACAGCCCACGTGGTCGCGGGACATTCCGTCGGACATTTCGCCACATGTTTCGTAGCAGCGGCTAATTTGTTTTAGGGCAACCTGTTCTCGCAGCCGTTTTGTTGTGTAAAATTTGGTCGCAGGACAATTTTGGAAAGGCGAAAATTTTCGGCTGGTTTATGGCAACGAACAGTCATATGACTGTCTGCCATAAAAACGAGTTGGCCTTAGACGGAATGTCTGAAAACTAAATGTTCCGCGACGATGTCGCGTAGCCCGCACTATGGTAGTGCGCGCTAAAGGTGATGTACGGAGTGAAGTGGTGCACGAAGTTCTGAACCGAAAAAAGATTGTGAAAGGTTTTCCATGGAGTGGTATAAATACCTCAGTTAATTTCCAGTTCATACTGCTATCATTTCGGTTTCGGATAAGGGTTATCGAACGCATCCTCAGTTGCAGACAACAGCAGCCACCTACCTAACAGCTAAACACCTTACCGTGATCTCCAAAGATCGGGGCAACTGTCTTCTGGGAATCGTAAAGGTTCACTCGAGATAACAGGGCTCTGTTATAAGGTATCCATTTGGCCGGTCTGGCTGCACATCGGAAGTCTACCAGCACTTCGCTTGCGGAAGTAGCTTTTACTATGCCACACTCTAGTGCTCCATTTTCTCCAAGAACTTCGATGACTGTGCAACTTAGCGTTTCTTTAGCAATAGTCGATTCCGATTGGGTCAACAAGTTGTCAGCCATTATCATGTCGAAGTTTTTTCCACTAAATTACACTGAGTTTCAGATGAAAAGGCTTGCAGTTCACATATACAAAATTCCACAGCCAAAAATCCCACGACGAAGTGTGTTATGACGTAACAATTCGCAACAGGGACATTATTAACCGCAAACACTTTGCAGCAAATACTTTTCACATCCGTAAAATGGTGTAACCTGGAGTTTTCACAACCGTAACATTTCGCCGCCTCAACTGGGAGATCCGCAAGCGAAATGACGGATGCACAACCGATCCGGTCTTAAAAAGCGCATTGACCTGAACCATCTGCTATAATCAACTGGTTCGCTAAAAATTTGGCATAATCCTCCTTTAAAAATAAACGAATAAGACGGGGTGTAGCCATCCTGATTGCGCCCATTTTTCCGGCCGATATACTTGACAAATCTGTAAGAATGTCTGTCTACCATTAGACAGCCCTATCTTAACCGATGGTAACGTAGCTGCCTCCAGCTTTAGTAAGCTACTAGCAGACTCCGCGCAAATTGCATGGAATAAATTTTGCGACTGACAAGTCAAACCTCAGTGCAAAAAAAGAAAAAAATAAAAATTCATGTCTGCAGATAAAAACTGTTTTAATGAACGAAGCTCGAATTCCATAATACTGCGAGGCGCACCAGCCTGCGCGTGAGGGCCCACCGTACTTGGCGTACACTCGTGCTGTACTGCCTCTCTCTTGTACGTACGTGTGCTGCTGCACTGTACAGTGTACTCTCCGCTTACGCGGATATACCGGGCCTGGCCACTTTTCGCAATGGCTTAGGCGGCCTCCATAAATTACGTCACGCGAAAATTGGACATTTTGATACCCCCCTCCCCCTGTGTCACGAATGCTAACAAACCGAGATCCCCTCCCCTGAGCGTTACGTAACAAAATTAGAACCCCTCCATCGATATAGCATGTTGACGTCATAATCGTAACAAATTTTTAAAGCCCCCCTCCCCCTTGTAACAAACAGTAACGCTTTCAGGACCTCCCCCCTCCCCCTACTTGCGTGACGTAATTTATGGATGGCGCCTTACTAGGGTAGGCTGTTTCACTGTGTAAACAAAAGTGTAGCAAGCCCGGGCATCCTTGCATAATACGGATCACCCGAAACGCAGATGTGTGAAATGCATCACATTATACTGAAAGGGAACAGACACAAGAAGAACATACAGTAAACTTCTGTTGGCCTTCGTTCTGGCAGACATTGTGGGCATTTGTGGCCTGTAAGTAGTTTTCACTTTTACCGATTAGTAGGTAGTTTTTACTTTTACGGATTAGCCTTCATTTAAATACTGTAGCCGCCCGCACAAGTTAGACCACAGAGTCGGTATACGGGAAAAAAGCGCAGCAAATATACCTACTCTAACCGGGCAAAATGCACGGCTGCCGTACCAAGCAACCATTTGACTGTTAGTGATTATTTTTTCTTGGAAAACTGAGTGACTAAATTAAAATCACGACTCCTTCGTTATTCTTTATTATTTTCCTGGAATTAATCCGTTCTGCATCTCGCAAGAATCATCCCCGTACAGAGTAACGCTCCTTGGTGCAACGCTAACTCACCCCTGCCCTGCCAGGGGCACCCCAAAAACCACAACAAATCAGGTTTATCTTCGAAATGATCAGAGCTCTAAATGTTCTTGCTTCCTTTAAGTTTTAATTCTAGAAAACACAGTCTCTTCAGTGAAATTGTGAATTTAAAAATTATTAGAATGTCTGAGAACGTAGTCAAAAAGCCGTGCATTTTGCCCGGTTAGAGTAGGTATATTTGCTGCGCTTTTTTCCCGTATACCGACTCTGTGGTCTAACTTGTGCGGGCGGCTACAGTACAGTCCTCACTCCTCAGTAAACACGAGTATACAAAACTAAATAAACAGCCGCTTTTTATTCCCGTTTTAAATAAAAAAACTGAACAAATAAAAAAAACTACACAAAACGCACAATGATTAACAAAACTAAAAAAAGTAAAGGTTCACATAAACGGGTGTATACACAATACGGTGTAACGGGTGTACACATATTTTGTATACCACGGACTGCACGGAGCATCGACAAATATATTTCAACAAGTTTCAGGTGAGGAAAATTGGTCTGGACTGAGATACGATCCCACAAAGTTAACATGGGAGTCTATGGAAGACAAACATGGCGCATGCAGTTGCGTCCCTGTTTACGCAAGTGAACATTGTCGCCATCTCAGGGCGGTTACCCATGCAATATTTGGTGAATCGCCGCCTTAGGGTGGGTGCCCAAACCCAGTTTCTTCTGTCCACTTCTCTGCCGGCCAGCACATGGTTCTATTTGTAGATCCCTTTGTCTCTGTTGTCAGTGCGGTGCTCTTCATCTTGTCTTTTCACACCCGCAGAATGAACGTGCTCACTTCTATGGAATTTTGTCGCAGCGTACTTTTTTGCGTTAAAAATGGAAGAACCTTGGAATTTAAACGTTCTTGCTGGTATTATCAGCCCTCCGTATGGAGATGGTTGGTCAGTTCAACTCCGGGATGTTGTGCAACGTTTTGTTGGTGAGCATTCGGCACCAGCACAGGGAGATTTAAGTCATGTGCTGTCAGATGATGTGGACCGTCGTTGTGGCTTGCCTTTCATCAAACAGCAGCACATCGCTGGACTGGTATTACTGGCGGAGGTTGGCCTGTGCGACTTAGAGCATCGCTGCGGTGACCGAGCGTGCAGAAAATGGATGAAGCTCTGTTGGGTTGAGAACCGTTATACTTTGCAGTGCGTCTGTACGAAGAAGAGAAGCCTGTTCCGAGACAAATTCCTCCACTTCAGCAAAATAGGAGTTTTGAAGGTCCTGGCCTTGTTTTGTGAAATGAGCTACTGGCGCTCATATACCCAGAGCATGATTGCCGAAAAGTGTGGGGTCCATCAAAATACAGTGTCGCAGTATGCAACCTACATCCGGGAAGCGCTGGCCATTCACAACGCGTTCAATCCTGTAATGCTTGGTGGACCAAACAAGATCGTGTATATTGATGAAGTAAGTTAACGAATGTATTTTATTTAGTATATTAATTATTTGTTTTTATTATTATTATAACTATCAGTACTATTCTTAGGTTTCTTAGGTTTCTTAGGTTTCTTAGGTTTCTTAGGTTTCTCAGGTTCTTAGGTTTTAGGTTTCTTAGGTTTCTCAGGTTTTGTTAGGCTCTTAGGTTTCTTAGGTTTCTTAGGTTTCAGGTTTCTTAGGTTTTTAGTTTTCTTAGGTTCTTAGGTTTTCTTAGGCTTTAGGTTTCTTAGGTTTCTTAGGTTTCTTAGTTTTCTTAGGCTCTTAGGATTCTTAGGTTTCTCCAGGTTTCTTAGGTTCTTAGGCTCTTAGGCTCTTAGGCTCTTAGGTTCTTAGGTTTCTTAAGTTTCTTAGGTTTCCTAGGCTCTTAGGTTTCTTAGGCTCTTAGGTTTCTTAGGTTTCTTAGGTTTCTTAGGTTTCTTAGGTTTTCTTAGGTTTCTTAGGTTTCTTATGTTTCTTAGGTTTCTTATGTTTCTTAGGTTTCTTATGTTTCTTAGGTTTCTTAGGCTTCTTAGGTTTCTTAGGTTTTTTAGTTTCTTTTTTCAGTGTTTCTTGGGTACCAAGTGGACATATCATCGTGGAAACCGGAAACGCGGTCTGCATGAGATGGAATCAGAAGGCAGCGGGGTTGTGAAGACCGACCGGAAGGTCATGATACTGGTTTTGTGTGAGAAAGGGAGCAACAAAGCCGTTGTGTACCACATCCGTCATGCAGACACTGACACCATCAGGCCGATTTTTATTCGACACATGCTCCCGGGGTCCATGGCACATACGGATGCCGCAGCAGTGTACGTCAACATTCCAAAGTGGGGCGACTATGGTCATGAAGGTCAGTTTTCGAAGGTCACGGAAGCAGGAGTAATTGTATCATCGAACCCGGTTGAGGGTGTCAACAGCCAAATCAAACGGTTTATTCGGAAACACAACGGATTTAAATACACTCGGATTTGGCTTGCTCTGGAAGAGTGGCTGTACCACCGTAATTTCTCTGGTAGCGGTACAGGGTGTGACCTCCGTCGTTTCATGTCTGACGTTGCTGAATATGGCACCCGTGATATCAACGACAAGCCAGAAGGAAGCCACTCTCTGTACTTCGAGCAGCTAATTCAGTGGACGGAGTACTGTAAGAACGATCAGCATAAAACCCAAGATGAATGCAACTGTCGCACGTTCGATATCGCGGAGGATGGCCTAGATGATGTTGATCCTGAAGAAGTGGCTAAAGAACACGTGGAACAGGAATAAATTTGTGTGCTATAGCTTTAGCTTTCTTTCCGTTTTGAGGGTTTTACCCGGGGTCATATTGTAGCCAACGGTTCCCTCGTAATACGAAAATTTTTTCTGGGTTGTTTTGATGGTCTACTATTTTTTGCGATTTTTTTCTGATTTTTCTTTGATATTTCCTGATTTTTTGCTGATTTTCAATAAAAAATCCGTATCTAGGTCACGTGACCTTTTCCTCACTTCCGGTCACTCCCAGATGACTCAGAAAATTAAACTAGGTCGGATGACGTCATCGATGACGTCATCCGGAGCCCACCGTATCCTGTGAAATTACCCATAAACGCCCCGTTAACTTTAACAAACAAAAGGCACAACGCAAAATAGCTGTTTTTGTTAACATAACTGCAAAAACAACCAACCAATGATATTCTCAAAGGTAAACTTTCACTTTCGGAGAGACAGCAGTGTATCAGGCGAGTGCTCAGAAATTAATTAAGCGCTCGTGCAGAAATAATGAAGTCGCCACACAATTCTGCTGCGCTCGTTGCAGAACTTAGCTGGAATCTGGCTGTTTTGTTTCAACTAAATAGACAAAACAATGCTCTTTTGTAAGGCGCGCCTTTGTGTTCGAAAGGCACACATTATGCAAGCCCGGGCTTGCTACAGGTTTTTATGGCTTTCTTTGCTTCTTTGCTAGGAGCCTAGTTGAAGGAGCAGAGGCAGCTTTGCCTCCACTGCGTTGACTTGAGCGTTAGCTAAATTTAAAGACTTTGGATATAGCGCGTGCGCACTCACTGAGCCATACTTGCTGTCGTCGTCGTACGGATGTAGATAACTAATTATCTGTGCCAGGATTTCGGCCCCTCTCATCCGGCGCCGATGATCTCAGCTTCTGCTCATCTAGTTTTCCTACTTCAAGATGCGTTAGAAACCTCTCGATCACGCGGGTGTTCTGAGACCAGTTATTGCTTGCTGTATGCAGAACCTCATGACCAGTGGTCACTTTAAAGCTTGTTACCATGGATGCCATAAGGCTAACAAGGGCACGTGCTTGCTCTTGTGCTTCTTAATCTGCAGATTTCTAGGGAAACAGCTTATTTCTAACGATGTTGCAACATACTGCGTGATTTGGCGGCAACAAAATTCTAAAAATAGTCGCAAGCCAATATTCATCCGTGCTCAGCTTGTATTATGTTACGTATGCAATCCAAAAATTTAGTAAAGCTTATTACGATAAGCGCAAACTGCAGATGATGTCACCGTAAACAAAACAGTTTTTTATCGATAATAACCGCTAATATCAGTTCACAGTTATGTAATTACTTTCATGGGGGTTTACTTTTAGAACAAAGAATAATTTCTCAAATTGTTCTGTAGTGTAATCATGTTATGTGCGTATCAAATTTGCTTGCCATTTTAAGTACACATGTAATCATAATAATTATTACTAATTTGTCAGCTAAGCGAGTTTCCTTTGCCATCACCTTTATAATTGACCACCCTTATAATTTCCGCAGTGGGCATGCAAAAGAATGTCCATTCCCGGCATCCCAAATGC
Source organism: Paramacrobiotus metropolitanus (assembly GCF_019649055.1). Classification (NCBI taxonomy): domain Eukaryota; kingdom Metazoa; phylum Tardigrada; class Eutardigrada; order Parachela; family Macrobiotidae; genus Paramacrobiotus; species Paramacrobiotus metropolitanus. Next base: position 49,805 of record NW_026570469.1, on the reverse strand, counting down.
TGCTCAAAACGGAAACCATGAATTTAATACCAACATACGAATGTAGTGTCATCGCACCGTGAATGTACTGAAATCCTAGAATATTTGCGTTACGCAGTCCCATATTACATTTGGAAACTTCATGTTAATGGATAACCGTATTATTATAAAAACCTTATGTTTGCAAACGATCGTTAAAATCCTGTTATTAGAAACAAAGGTCAATCTGGTAATTTTTGTTTGCTACAATAGAAAAAAATGTCCTGATAACGTTGTTTTCGAATACTGGTAAATCAGCGGCTATCTCCGTTTTGCTTGAAGACCACAGTCATCGCTCGACGTATTTTTAATCTTGTTCTTTATTCTTGTATTAAAAGCAATTGTCATTATTTGCTGTCACAATCAACACGGGCAAACCAGAAGCGCAAGTTAATATTTTGCTTAGACGGAGGGTAAACCCAACAAACCGAACATCTAACTCGTATTGTCCCGATTATAACGGACGAATCAACCAATGCGGCAAATACATATGTATAAAAGTCACATATAGTTTGGCTGGAAAACACTTGCGTCTAAACGTTAGAAATGCTGTAAACGTACCAAAAGAGTGGTGCCGTGGTAAAGGTGGCGCCGTGGCATTCTCTGAGGCGTCTAATGTTCATCGATAGCTGCGTTAAAGAATTCGGTATCATTGGTCACTACCGTCTATTTATTCCAATCTTCTGAGATATTTATATTTACTCCAATCTTTGAAGCCGCGCTCCCTGACACTACAATGAAGGCGTTATTCCAACGCAACGAAGACGTTCTCATCTGATACCACAACGAGGACGTTATCCCAAGTGATCAACGCGGCAACGCCCGACTATGCGCGTTATGAGGTACATGTTGTAACTACACATTTCTTCAGTTCGCGCACCGTTGTACAGAGTCCAGATTAAGCCTTTCTATAGTTGACGGTCGCTGGCAAAAGGAATCAAACCCAATGTTACATTCGTGTCCAGTTCAAACTTTTCCCCGGAGGAGAGCATGTATGTCGCTGTTGAACATAACACAGTTTCGAAAACCCGTGTGGACAACACTTGGGCATCGATGATTTTGTCGGCGAGCATGAAAGTGGCAAAAGAAATGGGCATCGACTTTCGCACGTTATCTAAATGGAAGGGCAAGTACAAGAGAATATATTACCTTCCGTACAACAAATGTACCGCCATGCTCGCAGAAATGTTGTCTCGTTTTCCGCATCAGAAAAATAAAGATGGAAATCTCGACGAGAGAAGTTCGATCACATGATATGTAGGAATGATCGGGCAGCACTGCAGAAGGGTGCGTAATCGCTTGCACCGAACCAAATGGTACCGGCGCAGGAAGACCGATTGGTATATTATATATCGATAGATCCACGACCAGAAATGCGCTGATATGAGAATGTCTAGTAATTCGTAATGAGTGTAGCGAAAACATACTATAAGTCAGTTGCCACAAACATATGCGCAAGATAACTGATTAAGAAGTATGGCCAAGTAATAAACATGTATCCAAGTAGCTGTTAAAACGACAATAAGGAAAGCATAAACAATTTTCGCTACCACAAAAGGTAATTTTAACAAGTTTGCTGCGCTTAATTTGCGTTTACTGTGGTTTTCCCAAGCGTAATAATAAATGTTGATGTTAAGTTGCAGGCCAACATTAGCTACCTCTATATAATACTTTGTCTGGTACTAAAGGAATTTTCCAAGAAGTGGTGAGCTTTTTTACCGACGCACTGCCAAATCTCGAAGCCCACATAGAAGCATAGTAGAGCATGTCCCAGTTTATATCCGAGATGAGGTTGAGCGGCAATAACGGACCGGTACATTTGCGCAGGACTGGAGCCGGGCAGCAAGCCTAGCATTATTTTAGGCCCAGCATTTTCTTAGGACCTCCTTCGGCGGACCGGCACCCAATGACGACGGAAGAGGATCCGAGCTTCTGCGCTTCGAAACTGCCATAATGACTTGGAGGTCATGGCAGTTCAGTGTCCCAGTTTGTATCCGAGAAGAGACTCAACGAGAATAACGAACCGGTATATCACAAGACTGGAGCCAAGCAGCAAGCCTCGCAATATTTTCGGGCCACCGGAGTTTAGGAAAGGCGGCGGCGCTTCGCTGCTGCGCTCTCAATTGATCTAGCCTCTAGGCATAAAACTTGACGTTGGATGACCTTTCAACGTGAAAAATTCGGACCGTCCATTTTATGATCATTCATTGGGTAAGAAATTCACACACTTAGAAAATTTAATTTAACCCTTATGCCTGGAAGAGCTTTTGCTCGCGATAAATCGGCAATGAGAAGGAAAAGTTTGTTTTGTTCGTTGACGGAATCAATGAAAAAACCGGGAAAACGAGCAATGCCTATCTCCAACCAAGACTTTCACCTTTTTACGAGATGGAAAATAAATACAGATAACTGTCTGCTTTTCATTGTAAAATTTCTAGATTGTCATGGCCGGGGTGGTATGAGTAACAGGAGAGATAAATTCTTCGCAGCAGGAAAGTAAAAGTTTGTGTTAATTGTCGATGGCAATAAAGAAAAATCTAGAATTACGAGAAATGTCGATGTCAAGGCTTTTCAAGTTTTTACCCGATGGTAAATAGTACTAAGAATTACCGCGTCCTGTTCATAGTCACGTCCATGGGACTCAAACACAAAACAGGAAGTAGCCTTGCTCATTCCGTCATTCGGATAGCCGAAGCAGATCGATACATCGTTTTCACTCTAGCAATGATAGCTAGGAACTTTCTGTAACTATATGACGTGGTATGACAACCGTTATTGTCATCGTCTTATTTTCTACGTGCGCGCTCAGTAAGCAACGAATCGTGCGGCAGTAAAATCGTGCAGTAAGTGCTGCACTCGTGGCGTGCAGGTCTTGTTGTATTCAGCGAGCATAAGAATGACTTCATCGAGTACTACCCGCGACCTCCGCTGCTCCTGTGGCACGCAATGATGACGGAAGAGAATCGGGGCTTCTGTGCTTCATGCCTGCCATAAAGACTTTGAGGTCATGATAGTTCAGGTACCGCAACTACGGTAAGTAAAGAGAATCACGGAAACAGATAAGCAAAAGGCGGTCCTCCTGGACGCCATGGGTGTAGCCTGTAGAGGCAATGAAAATGCGCCATTAAAGTCCATTCCATGTGCCTACCGCGCGTCCCGGACGACTACACGAACGCATAGATCGTGGACAAGCTGGAGTAGGCGTTCGAAAACAAACTTGGCGGTGATGTGGGTCACCTACGTTTAGCTACGGCGGAGAAGTCCTGTTAGAGTTTTCCAGCAAGCTGCGGCGAAACGCCGTTAAGCGTGTGTTTCAGCGGATGTTCGAGAGTAGAACGTGTTCTCCACGTTCCTAAAACGGCGTGGCCAACGGTGTGACTCGTCAGTATTTACTACTTAATGACGACAGACTTTATCACGTTTAGAGGAAGCCCTCGACAGGAGGCCATGAGCAGCAAGCATGGTCAGCCGGCTACGGAAGCACTGCTAAAAAGCATGGAATTGGGAAGTACATGGCTGATACAAAGATGTCAGATTGTAGCCAACAATTAGAAAATAAAATGGTAGTGCACGGGTTAAATCGGAAAACGTTCATTTCAAAATAAAATTTGGAATTTTTCTAGCTCTGAGCTGCATTCTGAGCTATCTGAATGAATGCAATCGGGTGCAAATCAAACCCAAGCGCCAGGGTAGTCAAAGTTGAAGTCATAAGTTGAACAACCTGCCGAGTGCCAACTCACTTAACGATGATCGCAAGATACAGTATACACGGCATTCACTCAGTTAATAGTTAATACAATCATGTCAATTTCTAAAACAGGAATGCGAGTCAGCAAGACTGACTTACTGGTCTTTGTCTAAATCGAAATTCGTGCTGGAAAAAAGGGAATCCGGTGCATTATGGAACAGAAATCTGAATTATCCAGAAAGTGAAATTATTTATTGATTATTTTTCGACTGAACTTTTAAAACAGTACTGTATTATTGCAACCTTTTCCATATGCCCAGAAAATACAACGTGGGCAATGCACGAACGAACTGTAGTGCGAGATTCGCACAAGAACTATGTATTACCTAACTACTTACTTAGTCGGTAATCTGCATTGCCATGGTGATATCATTATCTGCATGGAGCGCAACGAGATACTGCAGGCTTACTGGTTAGTGCTGCAAAACTGAAGCCGCGAGCAGCCTCATGTACAGTAAATCTTTTCTCAGTACAGTGGCTCTCCTACCAACCGACACAAACCCAAAACCACGTACCAGTGGCACTGCAACTCGCTCGGTGCAAATTACAACCACCACTAAGTTTTGCGTATCATGGAAGCGCTCCAACCTTCGTACCGTGAGTTGGCGTTTGGCAAACTCGAGTGAGTACGTAAATGTACAGACAGTACAGTACGATGTATATCCGTCCGTTCTCAATTTTCGATTTCGAGCGATGTTTAAACATGGACCGAAATCACTTTAATAAATAAGTACTTACTAGTAATTACAAAATTTATTTAATTAATTTTGATAAAGTATTTACTTGATGTACCAGCTAGGTACGTACATACACGTTACAGCAGCACTTTCAGCACATAGATACTTGTTTAGTTAGCAGTTTCTTTTGCAAAGTTATTTACGTACTATCAATTTTTTTCCACTTTAGCGTTTAGGGTCAAAGCAAGACGCATTAGTTTTAGCATCACAACGCAGTACACAGCATCAGTAAACAGCCACGGAGATGTAAGAACAGAGAACAGCTGATCTGAATTTCCTCCCGGTGGAGCTGTTCCATTAATGGAGGAGCGTTCCCCCGCTGGATGTCTATGCTAATACGCTCGCGTATAATTATGTACAGCAGATAGGTAGAGAGAGCACTCTTAGCAATTCGGACTCACGGTCAATGCTTTTGCTTAAGACGACGATAATTATTTTATAGAAAAATGCATATACTATTTTATTCCAGCTCCGTTTTTGACACGATTAATTCTCAAAGCATTTTGGTTCAAGTTTAAGGGAGGTGGGATTTTATCCGCTGTAATGACATTATCAGTTTCTGACTTATTAGTCAGAAAAGTAACTACAGTACTTAATAGTTGATAAGTTTATAGCAGTGACTACTGCTTACTCTAACTCGTACTACGACACTATTCACGATTAATTTGATGTCATGTTTACCACTACCAACTCTACTGAGGCTGATTAAGCAAGAGTATTGTGCTTGCAGCACAGTCCTGCGCGTTCTACGCTAAACAGGAGTACAGCAAACTTGGAAAGTTGGAAACGTAGGCCAAAACGTTATTTCAACGAAATTATAGTAGTAATGCGCATTAATCCTTTCATTGTGGAACCTGGGCCTTAGGCAATGAAATAGTTTCCGCAATGGGCAAGCAAAAGAATGCCCATATTCGGCATCCGGAATGCTGCTCAAAACGAAAACTACTTAGGTACTTCAACAGCGGAACTACACTGAAATATGCTGTGAATGACTTAAAACTATTACATGTTAAGAAATAAGAAGCATGGTTGTTGTACTTACAGTACTTTCTTCGAATATACTCCATAGCGAGCTGTTGATGTTGCGTTGTAACGGTAGATGTTACAGACATCGCACAACCAAAAGTTTGTTTAATATGTATTCTACTCCCGTCGCTACGTTCGCTTTGCTAGACCCTAGAATTGATAGAAATAGTAAGTTTGCGTAAAAAGTTATTTTTCTTACTGAGCGAAGTGATAATATTTGTGCCAACCAATTTTTTTAGGCTTTCAGTAGTTGACAATTATTACCCTGATGCGGTAATTACGGTTCAAGTTAGGAACCATGGACGGTTTAGTTGGCCGTCAACTAATTATCTGTGCGCCAACTGTGCCAGTACTGGAAAATGATAATACGATGGCCAACAAAGAATTGGAAGAGTGGGGTTTAAATGTAAAGGGACTGATTGAACATGCACTGACAACTGCTAGGGATATATTAACGGGATTAAAATGACGTTGTCGCGGAGAACACAGAAAGTGTTATTGGACTGAACAGGAAGTTAATGTAATTTGTTACTTTCTGTTTATTGGCAGTGGTATAGGACTATCATAGAGAGTTGTTTGCAGCGAAGTGACTTGATTTGACTGGGGATCCCAAGAAAAATTTGCTTTTGTTTCGTGACGATTTTGAACTCGCAGCTCGTAAAGTCTTTTCATACAAGGAGTCTGCCATTAAGGATTTTATCCCTCAGGAGCATAGGCGTCCGTATATGGCAAAACTAGAATTACTGTATGTAATGGTATTGCAATGTTGTATTTGTTAGACGGTATTTTTGTAAAATTGTAAAGGTTCGGGCTTTTGAATAAATAACAAGAAGCAGAGGGAATCTATAAATGAAACGAGCTTGTAACTGTTTTCATCGGGGGTTGGAAGAAATTATGACGGGAAAAAAGAGCTTAAATTTCCAACAATCTCAATAATAATCCGGAGGAAAAACTAGAAGATCTGGACTAGGACAAACAGTGCACTTCAAAAGCCTTTGGCGATATTAGAATATTTAAAATTCAAAGGATTTCTAACCAACTGGAGTTGAAAAAGGTCATGAAACCGCACTGATTGTGTGATCTTTAATGTTCGTATGTACAAGTAAAAACATGGATGATTTTTTATAGATTCTATTTCCACATACAGATCCTATTTTACAGATTCCAGACTTTTCTAATACAGCATATGACTCGCAAACCATCCTTATTCCTCGTCGTCAGTCAAGAGAAATAGTTGTTCCAGATAACAATAACTGGCTTGATAAAACAAGCCTACTCAAGGGATCGCTGGCCGCTTATGAACCGTATTGCGGCATAACGCCATTGTTTTCACTCTTAAACCACTTTTACCCAACCCGTTCCGCCGGCCGTAAGATAAGCCACCATCAGCAAAGGCTAAACGCGAGCCGATTACCAAGACAAAATCGGCCGCTGCAAAGGTCACCAAGGCACCGGCGAAGAAGGTAAGCAGCAAGGAAGCAGAAGCACACCACCGTGTGGCAGGTAAACGTACACGCGCGGCGCGGGAGTCTAGCAGCGATGCAGATCCCGATGACCAGGGCACGCTGTTGTACCATTACGCAACGGTACAGCATTGGCTTGAAGTAATGGACGCTAGGTCTAAGCTTTTCGTGCATATGTACGATTTTACACGTTGGCGCTGTTATTTCTGGAGTTGCGTGACCGGCGTTGCGTTGCCAGGGAGGGTATTTCTGGCGTTGGGTTGCCAGGGAGGGTGAAGTGGTGTCCAGGCGAGCACCAGTGGCACGGCGGTAGAGCGCAAGCCGCAGCAATCATCAAACAAGATGAAAATTGTTCCGTGGAGCGACTCAGTTTAGATTTCTTTGACTGAACGAACGCTGATAAATTATTGAGTCGAACGGAAAATATAAGTACTTTGACCAATGGGCATTTCGGTGCCGCATCACCATGGTAGACGTCGCCTGCCAAGGAGATTTGGAAGCGGAAATTTAGTGGGCGTCGCTAATCCATCCGGACCACAAGCTTCCGTTGTGGAGAGACTACGCCGACCTTATGACAAATGCAGTGGAGAAAAAAACGTGAGCATTCGTCGTCTTGGAGGTTACAAATTCGTTTGCCTTCTGGTCGTTTGGTCATCCCTTCAAATTCGCGCTAACAAAAACCACTGTTTTGATCTGGTGGAAAATTTCAAGCCTGTGTTACCGTACTACGTACGCTGGGCATGTTCACACCATATGCGAAGTACTGTGTATCATTCGCGGGTTGCAAAAGATGCAACAGTAGTGTGGTTTAATCTGCAGGGAACGTTACACTGTTATAGGTGCGCTTACTGGACAACCCATGTTGACTGATGGGTGCTGGCATCCGAAAGAACCACCAATGAACGGCTCGTCATAAAGAGACGGGCAGATCGTTAAGGATTAAACAGCTCAGCAGCAATTAAACTCATCTGTGCCCGTAACAGAAGTCGTTGAAAGCATCCGTCCTTGTGCTCGATCGCAGAAGAACGAACCAAGCTGGACGGCTTTTTTTGTCCAGGACTGGAAGCGGCTTTCCAGAAATGAAAGGGCGGAAGTACTTGACCATTTAGAAACAATTGGGAGGACGAATTAGCGCCTCTGGGCTAGAAAGATTGGCTTCAGTTTTAAAAAAATTTGTGATATGAAAGTAGTAAAAAATTAACGGCTTCCTGCACGGGGGCGAACGGGTCGCGAAATACAGGGCTGCAGACCCCAATAATTACGACCTTTACTTTTCACTTTTACGAACAAAAATTTAAATAATTTTCTCGAGAAGTTTTTGCACCATTCATAGTACTGTAGAAAACACGCGGTTTCTGGTCTTCAATCAAGAGGACCTGGATACTCAGACAGCTACTGCTGGCTTGATGAACCAAACCAGATAAATGGATCCTTAACCGCTGTAAAATCGTGTACGGCACAAACGCCGCGAAGCAAATGTTAAATCTCTAGAGTGGACGCTCTCGTACTTGTAATGTTTATCTCGTACTGCGTCCACTCCAGACAATACCGTGATCGGCACCGTGTCCAATGTTTTTCAAACTACACCTCTCTGCGGCAGAAAGGGAGGAAGCGGGAGTGCCCGAGACCCGCGTAACCCCACTTTTCTGCACGAAAGGATCGCTAACTTAAGCCGCCGCGGAAAAGAAAAGATCGTACGCAGAAACTATACACAATACTATTAATAAAAGTAAGGATTAATGCAGGTAAATTTAAATGGTTTAATTGTACATATAAAAATATATACAGTACATATATATATAATTTAATTAATATATTAAAAAATAAAATTATGCAAATATATTTGTTTAACAGGGCCCAAGGCACTGGAGACCGATGAGAGCGTGTCCGAAGTATTGTCCCAATACTTCGGAGCGCAGCATGGACAATTGCAGGTGGTGGTAGAAATCGGGAACAGCCTGCGAAAGGCAGCCGGTATCGACTCTCGCCGTCTCGCGCTGGAATAGGAAGAAGCATTACTCTTAGCAAAAGAGGATGTGGATCCGTCCAAGGCCAGATAGCGTAACTGCCGGGCTAACCCAAATGAATCCTTGGGGTGCTGCCTGGCCTACACCTTGCGCCCCCGCGTGTACAATCGGCTCAGAAAGAACGCTACGGAAATGTTTACCCCGCACGTAGGCGAGAACGTTTATGGTGACGTTAGGATGCAACATTGGGCCCGGCTCCTGACCAATATTCAGAAAACGTCGAACAACATGCGCTCGTTACGTGCGGCGGTAAATGCGTTCCGCCGTTCAACTGGGGTGGCCGAACAGCGTTTGCCGGATCTGGAAAGCCTGATGCAGGTGGCGGTGGATGCAGAACCCCAACTAAATTTTTATTTTAATAAATTAGCCCGTGTGTTTGTGGGACTTTTCACCGGCAGGGTGTAAAAGGTGGCAGTGGCACTTGCCAATGGCTGTTGCCACCGGCAATGGCATATGCCATTTCCCGAGTGGCATTGCCTGGTGGAAAAGTTCAAGACCGAAAGTGCACACTTCGAGATGTTGTTCATATGACAGCAGGTTGGTGTATAAATTCTGCTGCAAAGGTATGCAATATGCATCATATTTCCTGAAATTTCAGCTATGTATAATTCTGGATGGGCTGGCATGCCCAGCTGAATTTGACTGCCCATTTTTAGCTTGGATCCAAAATATTCAGTTTACGCTGGCGAGTTCGAGTAAGTTTAAAATAAGAACAAATTAAAATAATAACAAAATGAAAAGAAAGTTTAGAATAAGAACGTAAACAAGAACTACTTAATCACTTACGTCTTTGTTATCTGTTGGTAAAGCAGGAAAACTATCATAATCCGCGAAATAAAATGTGGGCTAAAAGGTACTACACTGCTAAAACAAGCAGATACCAAATTTGAACATTCTAAAGGTGTCAAAACGGATTGCAAACGATGCCCCAGAAAATCGTACAAAAATGCTTATCGCTGAGTTGGATCCAAGTATCAAACGGCAATGGGGAATTTTAATTTCATAGCATATAATTTTAAATCAGTAAATTCAACATTTGTTTACAGTATTTATGTCAGTAATTTTATTTATGCTTAGTGTGCTGCTTTAAATATAGACTACAGTGCTAAATAGTGTTGAACTGACGGACCGAATATACAATACTGAAGAACAGCAATATATACTTCGATAAACCTCTTCGATAAACCTTTTCGACCAGTCGGCTGCCGGAATATAGTACAGGACTAAAAGGGGTGCCGGTTTATTGAATAAGAGGTTTATTGAAGTACGCCAGAAAACCTACGAATACGAACGAAACATCCGGTGTATTCCTTGCGTTCACTTGTCAAGATGCTAGTGGCGATATACGTGCAGTGGTTTTTGATGACAATGTCAACCGCCTTCGAACAATTTTATCAAAGAGGATACAACGGTAAAACTGATCGATCCGCTTATTCGAAAACCAAAAGAACAACGATTCATTTCAGAACTTCAGAACCATATACTTCAGAATATCAAATGATATTCGACGCTAATACGCATATTATGGAGACAAAAGCAGTTTTTGGTCCAGTAGATGTCTGAATGGTACGTTGCATACCATTTCTGTATTAACAGCGACGTATCTATTCTGCCTGACAATATTGTCATTATTCGTTCTATTCCGTCAGCAAATGAAGTACAAAGGCCATCCTGTTCCTTTACAAAGGCCATTCTCTTACTAGAATGAATAACGAAGAAATATTAGTTTTCAATAAAAAACGTAATAACCTAATGAGGAAATAAAATTTATAGTACAGACAGACAATCACACAGACAGAATAAAAATTTTTTTATTTCCACCGGAACTTTGATTTAGCATCTCCAAAGACAGCATTTAACTTCTGCCGGTTGAACTACTTATTTAGTAGATTTTTCTGTAACATCTTCATCGTAGCTAAGTTTAAACTACCATTTCACTTCTTAAATAAAAGCAGACAAACTTCAAAGATGTTGGGCAATGAGTAGACATTCCATACACTCGTTTAATCATCAGAAAAAGTTTATGCTTTCTCTACCTTTAGTTCACTCTCCCCTTATAGTTAAAAAATCCATTAGGCGGGCAAACAAATTGAAATCAATTATGTTAATCATACATATTTCCAAATACTTTCTTGATGTGTCTTATAGAGTCGCTCCCTAGATTCGCGTGAAATACAACACACGTTGCAGTGACATACTACTATAATACACGTATTAGGTACTAGTACTACCTACAGTACGAGTACAATGTCCACTTTCGCTTTATCCTTAATGCCGGTTGTTATTGAACTTCCGTGTTGGACATTCTGACGAACGAAGCTACTCATTTCGTACTAATTTTAGGATTATAAGAAAATAAGAGCTGTTAGGGCATAAAAGAGAATCAAATCTTTTGCAAAACGCAGGGGTTAACGAGTCGTTAATTCAATAAATTTAACTTTGGATTATGACATATTGCTTATCATTATCTGATGGTGGGCGGAAAAGCTTCGCCAGCTTCGCGCAGGAGCTGGCAAAGCGTTATTTAGTACTCAGAAAATCCGTGTAAAATTTTTCTGCACTGAATCACCATGACATCCTAAAAAAGCGAAATAAGAAGACGGCCTATCTATCTATGTATCAGTCCAGATTCCCACTGAAAAGTGCACCCTGTATAAGTAAAGTGGCGAAATGGGAAGTCTTAGTGCCGAAAGAAGCGTTGTGCCAGCTCAATGCCCATCTTGAATTGGCAAGCTTTGAGTTACCACTGGCTACGAGCCCGGTAATCACGAAATTAGTATTAAACGCCAAATTTGTATCCCAACCGCTTATGGAATTTCTACAGAATATAGTTCAGTCTTTATCTATCTATAGAGTTGGCAAACTTTAAGTTTCATGCGTAGACCAGAGTTTTCAAGCCAAAATCGTATCCCGCGACCCGAAATCAGAACAGTCGTGAACAGATGCAGCGCCACCGCAAAAATCAGTGAGACTACTTTACAAAGTTTACATTGTATAAGACTGCAAAATATTCATTAAGAAGTACCTACCTAGGTTGCAGGTGGTTGATATTCCACTGTCAAAAGCATAGTACAGTTGTCACACCTAATACTTCAAGAATCATCCGGGAAATTTCGCATCGAACAAAATTCCACAAGAGAAAAATATTTGGTTTTTCGACTCATGAGAAATCCTTCTTTCTGGGTACTGGTACTTGCTATAAATAACGGTACCTGGCATTTTTTCAGCTATCTGAACTTCCTAGTTAAATTTTACTGCCATGCCACTTAAAAAAGGAAGACTCGACTTGCTTGAATAGCAACATCTGCGGTAGACCTAATGTTTATGTAACAACAACTACTCGGGTAGTGATCTACCAGCTACCTATTAAACAAGTGGAATGTGCGGCTGCAGTTTATTTTTTGCGTTGCTAAGGTTTCCAGGTCCTGTTCGCGGATCGATTTAGACCGGGATCGATCTAAGTTCGGTTTGCTCGTTACATAACGCGGACGCAATGCGCAGAGGTTTTTTTATTGTACGAGGTGGAAAAAAACGGTCATCACGGGACACCGCTTCGAAGAGATCAAGATGTCTCCATGTGTAAGTATATTAATTAGCCTTTTAAAATTGCTCAACCATAATTATGTCATCGCTTAAGCCGAAGTGCCCGGAGAGGCGCATTTGTGTTTTTGCCATGGAAGCTGTGAAATTGTCACCAGTACGTACAGGTCTGTACAGACTTGGCATCTGTACGCAAGTGCATGAGCAACGCAGCCAGCAAAACGGCATGTAAAGGCTTTATTAGCCAAAATATCTATTACAATTTCAAAAATTAGCTCCCTTAAGCTTCCGGGTAATAACATTTTCTTTACTTAAACATTGTATTTTACGTGCAGCGGTTAAGCGAATCAGCGAGTAATAAAAAACTGCAAAGCGCGGTCGCACTACGTAATCAGTTAAGCTTCGGACATCATCAAAATCGAAATCAGTTTTGATCAAACTGGCTGAAGGTTACATAGGCTAATGAACGTTAATGGGATATCGTAGGTAACTGACAGATACGTACATGCTCTAGTAAGAGACTTAAAGGAGAACATGAACTTTTTATATAGCCATCGTCGTCGTGTAGCAGGAGGGCGCGAAATGACGTTAAAATTTCTCATACGGTGGCGGTGGTGATTTCTCGGGTTTCTGATATTGACACTCCGCTCCAGTCTCTGTAAAACAAGATCAATAGAACAACAAGTACTTGAACTTTGTCAAGGGAACCGTACATTACCTGATGCGATCCCCACAATGCTGTCTTCACTGACCGGACCAGTTTCGACCTTATACAGATATGCACATTTCCCATTCGCTGCTATCATACCGCATTCCCGCTCCATATTCTTCTTAATCCCAGATGCGGCATTCAGAACGTCAGGAATTCGGAGTGCGTTTCCGTCGTTGTTACCTTCTTTGCAGTCCATAGAACGTTCTACAGCTCAGGCTGGTCCTCCTGCCTGTCAACGCTTTTGCATAACCATGCCGGCATCAGTGGACGCAGCCGACGGACATTTTGCGGATTATGGAACAGCGTCACTTCGATGGTGATGGTTATGCTGTCATCTTCGATTAAACCAATGTTCCCGGCGTTGCCGAACAGAGTCGAGCTCAGGACAGATTTTGCCAGTCCCAGCGCAGAGCTCCGTGAATCAAATAGCACCGGGGCACTGGAAGCAGCATGCGCTATGAGGGTCATTGATTTTCCAGTCAGCAGTCTAAATAAAAAACGCTTGCAAAATACGAGAGATGGGAATTTAAATTATAACCATTTAATTGATTTCACTATTCCGGAACGAATAGATTCTGTAAAAACGTTGGTAGGCAAGATTATCTTTCGAACAACTCTATGTTGGATTACCTGGACCTATAAATTGTGTTGGAAACTTACTGCGCAACGAATTTTTAATTAATGGAAGGAACATTCTGAAGTCGGGAGGAACCTTCTTCAAGTACGTGCACGCTTGGTCATCCTGTATCATGAGTTTATGAACAATGCCGTTTATAAATGGTTAATCCCTAATTACTTGTATGAGGAAACATTAAAAACGGTAAGCTGCGGTGCTATGCATGAAGCAACAGCAAATCGTTCACACAAGCGAACGAATACCAGAGAGCATTTCATCGGAATCTGATTCCATTTCTGCTGCGGGTGGCAGAAAGATTTACTTTATACAACCCAAACTACAGGTTCTGTGTACCGGAAAATATCGCTTCCACTGCGTAATATTTGTGTGTTTTATCGGGCGCTGCTGTTGCAAATTTCCTGTACACCAACTTTGTGGTATAGGCTATTGCGGGCGGCTGCAGCAAGCGAATATTCCGCGTATGCGCAACATGTGTACGTCGCCAATATATACGAGTATAAAGGGTTTCCTGGGGGTGAGTTAAAGATCACTGTAGTTTACTTGTTGCCGTCAGTCGGCTGAAGTATGACGTTGCGGCAATACGAGGACATTTGGGTGCTGTGAAGTGTGAACATACCCTGCACGATTAGGCTGCGATGAACAGCCGGCTAAATTAATGGCAGTCGATTGCCTCAACCGTGTATGCCATCCTGGGCGGCTGGCAAACCAGCCCGTAATGTTACGAAATTGGTCGCATCCACGGATTTTAAACAGATTTTCTCCATAGACTGGTATGCTAACTTCAGATGCGTGTCATTCTTGATTTTGAAAATGAAACTGTTCAAGTCATATACCAAACGACAGAAAATTAATTTTCACGATTTTTGAGACCAAAGAAGTTGTGGTTTGTGGCAAATGAAACAAGTTACAGCCATTTTAGTTTTCTTGTAGACTTAGCATACAATTCACGATCAAGGGTCCCACGCGGCGATTCTATGCTGTGTCTACGAGAAACTTCAAACAGCTATAACTTGTCATAAACTGCAACTTGTTTGGTGTCAAAAATCGTGAAAATTAATTTTCTGCCGTTGGGTATATGACTTGAACAATTTCATTTTCAAAATCAAGAATGACAGGCATCTGAAGTTAGCATACCAGTCTATGGAGAAAATCTGTTTAAAATCCGTGGATGGGCCTAGACTCCAACTCTGACTCTGACTCTGATTCTGACCACTCAAACTCTGACTCTGACTACTCAAAGTCGGACTCTGACCGCTCAAAGTCTGACTCTGACTCTGAAGGTTTCTTAGGTTTCTTAATAGGTTTCTTAATAGGTTTCTTAGGTTTCTTAGGTTTCTTAGGTTTCTGAGGTTTCTGAGGTTTCTTAGGTTTCTTAGGTTTCTTAGGTTTCTTCGGGTTCTTAGGGTTCCTAGGTTTCTTAGGTTTCTTAAGTTATTCTTAGGTTATTCAGTCAGAGTCAGAGTTTGGACAGTCAGAGTCAGACTTTGAGTGGTCAGAGTCAGAGTTTGAGCGGTCAGAGTCTGAGTCAGATTCAGAGCTTGAGCGCGGGCCCCGTGGATGCGACCAATTTCGTAACATTACGGGCTGGTTTGCCAGCCGCCCAGGATGGCATACACGGTTGAGGCAATCGACTGTTATTAATTTATAGCCGTTTGCATTCAGACTGTTATATCAGTAGCGTTGCGAGCTACGGCTAACCAGCTGTTCATCGCAGCCTAATTGTGCAGGGTATGTTCACAGCACCCAAATGTCCTCGTACATATGGCTAAATCAGGCGCGATACCTAAGCACCATGTACTCACAACCGCAACAGTCATACTCCAGCCGGATGACGGCAGCAAGTACAGGGATCAGTTAACTCAGCTTTAGGAGCCCCCTATACTTTTAGGACGAGAAAAAATCTCAGGGGTAGATATCTGGCTAAACGCAGTTAGCTTCTCGTACTTAAGGAAACATACGGTTACATACCGGATATGGGCTGTAGCCAGGATTTTCTTCTGGCCAGTATACCCCGTCGATTGCAGGCTTTGATCCGTTAGGGCTAAAAATACCGCCACATACTCTTGTCGCTCCGCAGTATCTTTGAGTGTATGACACGGAATAATTTTGACACGCCAGCGTCCTTTGCAGTCCTGCATCCCAACTTTCGCCATGGTGATGCCGGTATTCATTATAGGTTCCGTGTGATTCCGATATACCGAAAAGTTCTGCACCGTCCACTGCAGAGCGAAGGATTTACTCTCATGATGGGTCTCCTCTTGGACGCAGATGCCTCCAGCGCTACTGCTCTTGGTGTCCACATCTCCTTCCGAAGACGGAACGCCACACTTGCTGATTTTTTCACAAATCTTGCTGAGAAACATGGTCATGCGCGGAGCCGATACGCCACCCTGCAAAAGTAACCACACAGAAATAATGTCGGATTTGGAACGTGTGTTATTGGGTTTACGCGCTATTCGGTTAGAACAGACATCCAGTAATCAGACTCCCGTTGATCACACTGTAAATGCAAATGGCACTAAGTGCAAGCGATGTTTTACAAGCTTGAAAGTGTATACACACATTATCCTGCTCACGGTAGACCGAGAAATGTCTGGCATGGTCGTCAGAGGTGCGGGCATGGTACGAGTATCATGTTACTTTGCGCGTATCCATGTTTATCCAGTTGCACCAACCAGGATGCATTCATCGCTGCTTTTATCCGTAGTGTCCAATCGGGAACTGAGTTGTGTAATTCGTAGTACCGGTGGGACTCAGGTTGCGTAAACAATACTTCGGATTAAGAGAGCGGATGTTATCTTTTCATCTGGCTGATGTGATGTGCCATGTAATCCAAGTTAAAAAAAGTGGCCCGGTGTATGGTACCAAATGCGAGTGCTGCAAAAACTTTCACTTTCGATCCCAAACACTTTGTTTTATGACTTTCTGTATCCAGATGATCTGTACACATACGGTAAGCCTGAAACCGTTTGCGCATGCCCCTAACAACCGGTTCACACTTCACAGTTATGGCTGTAAGAAAATTCCAAAGAGCAGGAAGTGATTGGGATCTCGCAAAAGTAAAGTCCTCGTGCATGGTGTCGAATTTTGTGCCACATACCGGGCCATTCACTTAAGGGAAAGCAGAAGTGTCTACCCAGGCAGAATTACGTATTCCTGTGGGTGGGTGCGAGCATGTGAGTGGGCTTTGTGGCAAGCCACCGGGTGTCTGGAGAGGAAGGCAACAAATCCCAGACCCCGCTTAGACTTGCGGAGTTCCTGCTCTGTAGACAATTTGTAGTCATAACACAGATAATGCTGGAAGGAAATCGAAATCAGAAGCATGTCCCGATCTATTTCTAAAGGTTTAGAACAGTACTGTACATGATTGTTATCTTAAAATCCGTTGAATACCATCTTAGACCCGTCTCGAAAACCGATGAACAGTAAAATGTCACCGGCAGGAAGGTGAACTGGATAGCGGTTTACGATCAAGAAAGCCGCGCAACCATTCTGCCGGCGGCGTCTTTGATTTGTTTTGCCTTTATCATTTTGCGCCAAACCGGGAAAAAGGTTAGCAACCCTTGGAAATAAATACTCCGAAAAACAATGAAGTCGGATGAACTGTACCGCATAGTTGTGATGAAGCACTGCCGTAATTGCTCTAGGACTGCGAGAGGAATGATCAATCATTCCTCCCGCACCCCTAGAGCAACGGCAATAGATGAAGTTGGTTATGTAGGGTACAATAGGTAGAGATGGGCAAACTAAAACTGACTAAACTAAACTAAACTAAAACTCGGTTAAAAGTTTTAGTTGCTAAAACTGAATTGGCTAAAACTTTTAGTCAACTAAACGTTGGCGACTAAATTTCTTAGTGGTTAACTACGAGTTGGTTAAAATTTTTAACCGGTTAACCAAAGTTAACCGAGACTAAAATTAAATTTTTCGGTTTTCAAATTAAGTGTAATTTACTGCGTCCAGGCTATTGTCATTTGTAAAAATATGTTGCTCATTTCGCCGTACGCCTATGGTGGTCGAGCCAGACGATCTCAAACTTTACAGTACACGTATACAAACAGTCATTTATTGCGGCTCACTCACCGTCAGACACTGGAATAATATAGCCGTAAATAAAGATGCATTACACACCTCCTGGTACTGCTGCAGTCGTCCGCCCGTAGTTTCGCCATTTGGTCATGCTTGAGGCGATCATTAGAGCAGTACCGAGTACAGGGAAGGTGTGTAATGCACCAATGAATTTATTTTGTACATTTGGGCTTGGTTTGTTAGGGCCCTAACCACACAATTTTGGTTAACCGGTTAACCGTAGAAATTTAGTAACTAAAAACAACTTGACTAAAATATTCAGTCACTAAAAAGCTTCTGACTAAATTTTTTAGTTACCAAAGTTTGCTAAACTAATTTTTTTAGTTTTGGTCAGGTTAACCGAAGTTCACCGTTAATTAGTCGACTAATTTTAGTTTGCCCATCTCTAACAATAGGTAGCCGAAAATATAAATATTATATTTGAAGTGGCTATTTTGCCGCAGTGTTTGCGGGTAAATAGCCAGTTGGCTATTTTGCCGCACTAGGGTGGGCGAAATAGCTTGTTGGCTATTTTACCGCACACTGCGTTAAAATAGCTGCTCAGCTATTTTGCCGCACTTTGGTCGGCAAAATAGTCAGTTGGCTATTTTGCCACACTATTATTGCAGCCTGTCTCACCGCACACTTTCATTCCGCTCTGTACGGTTAAGTGCCGGAAGTTTTGTAAAACAGCGTTACTTGCTTAAAAAAGCGTCCAGAGGCCCAGAGGTTCTCCCGGGGTTTTCCAGTTCTTCCGTTATGCTAGTGACCGAAGGGGCTGCTAGGGTTATGGCGTGCTCAATGGAATGGGTAGCTGCTCCGTTGCCATTGCGCTCGGGCATATGCCTCCTTGCATTCAGCGACTCTCATTGCCGTTGGCGGTGTTCCCCTCCCTGGGCCCGCGAGTGGCAACCATGTCCGGGGTTTATGCAGACGGTTCATCCAAGGCTTTACCGAGAGACCCTTCCGCAGTTTTGACCACCGTTCCATCCGTGTACACATGGTGAAGTTCCCAGAAGGCATTATTGCGTCCTGGGAAATCGTTGCGCGATGTCTAGCTGAACCACGAGGTCCCGTTGCCCTGACGATGTCAATGTGGCCTTTTCGGTTTGGTCCTTTGTGGCCTTTTCGGTTTGGTCGACCCGGCGTCACCGTTGGTACCGGCCGGTCGGACGAGGTTGTTGACGGCAGACGACTCGCGAGTCACGGCGACGTTGTTGGCGACGATCGATGTTGTGGCTTTATGGACACCAAACACTCCGGCAGCGTTATTGCTATCGGGTAACACGCCTCCATTTTGGGTGCCGTGTGGTTCGATTAAGATATTCTGATCATGTTGAGACCCACGGAAGCCTGTTTGGACTACCCTGGTGGATCTTAATGCCGGTGTGGTTGCTTCGTCCGGTAAACCAAACTTGTCACGGATGGTCACTGCCCATATCCGGAGCGAGGCGACGGCGTTATCGTCGTCAGTCGGTCTAAAGCATGTAGTATACTCCAACTGGAGGGGCGGAGCTCCAGTCAAACTGATGAAATGAACCGGTTCAATTCGTCAGTTTGGGCCTCCAGTTGCTCCAGTAGGGGCGTTCCCATCAGTTTCAGTTGGAGTATACCCCTTGCTTAATGGTATCTGGTCGCCCGGCTTCGTTATTATTTCCGGGTGGCTTCTGTGCAGCCCGTCCAAGGTTCTCTTGTCGGGTCGCAGGTCGCCGGCGCAACTGTTGGCAGTATAACCCGATCTTGCTATGGTTAATTTCCAGTATAACCCGATCTCGCTATGGTTAGTTTCCGACTGCTACGGTTAGAACGGTCCCGTTCTGGGTTTTTACACCGACAAGAGTTTTTTGTCGGGCGCAAACTCATTGGCGCAGTGTTGGGCACATGTACCACCTCATGTGGCTGTATTCTGGTTTCTTCCGCTCCACCTCTGACGATTTTTTGACGCACAGGGCTGTTCATATCCGGTGCTTTGGATGGTGGCAGGAGGCTAGTTGAGCCACCAGTGCTCACTGACCATACATGTTTCCCGTCTAGTAAACCGGGGGAGTTCCACCACCGTTGGCGGGGGGAAAGGAAACCGGTCCAGGTTATGATGGCTGCAAAGCTATCAGCTGATGCATTTGGTAGGATGTGGTTTAGTATCGCCCTTGGCTATGGTAGTACCTACCACCGTCCGGTAGGCTACCTCCATTGGCTCCAGTTTTGGTGCCGGGTGGTAAGATGGGGGCACCTCATAGTACTACAAGGTGCCGGCACTGCGACATTTCGCCGCGGACAACCAGTCGCAAGACTTTTGGTCGCAGACATTTCACCGCAACGCTATCTCGCCGTGCGACGTTTCGTCACAGGACATTTTGTTCGTAGGACTTTACTCCGAGCGACTTTCCGTCGCATGGCCGTTTCGACGTAAGAAAATTTTGCCGCAAGAATATCTCGACGAAGCGACATTTCGCCTACTAGATAAATGATTCACTAAGCTAAATAAAAAAATCAGAAAAGGAAAATCAAATAAACAAAACGCCACAGCCGGGAACGGCGGCCACAACTACGACGACCGACGTAGAGGATGATCCTTGCCGCCGACATAAATTGGTCCGGCTTCGGTGAGACTCCAGAAATACGGCGCCGGAGTAATGGACGGAAGAAAAGTCGCGGTATTGACGCGACCGACCGGGGTTGGCAGCAAACTTCCAGAAAACCGGGAGGCGCCGTGCCGGGCTGATATCAAAAGTTCATCCTGTAGGATGTGCCGCAATCGTCCAGCACATCGATCAGGTTTCTCGTGTCAGGCTGTTCCTTCCGCCGGTTAGATCCATCGCTCGGGATGGGTTCGTGCGGCTGCGGCGTTTGATCTTAAAGCCTTCTATCTGTTCCGGTCTGGTTCGACTGTCCGTCCGGCTTCGGTGGGTATATCCGTCTCGCCGCATTGGTAATCCGGGGTGCCGTGTCGTTCAATGCCACCGAACCAAGAAACCGCGGCGCCGGGCTGTCGTCCGATTAGTCTCCAAGCCGGCTACGCGTTCCTCAAGCTGTTCACTCCGGTGTATCGTTGTTCGCAGTTCCTGTTCTAGGTTGACGTATTTCAAAAAGACATCCGTCTGCTCCTTCGGAGCTTTGACGGTTCATGCGATGAACTCGGTTGACTCGACCAAAGATGTTTTGAGCTTTTCCTTGTACGCGCCCCTTTTTATGTTGCCGTCCAAAGTTGCTGTAACATCTCTAAGTCGCTTCGGTACTTTCGCTGCACTCCTGCTTACGGTAGACGCTCTCGGTCGCGAAAGCGTCCACCCGTTTTTGGAGACTGAAAGGTGATTTCTGCCATGTCCGCATTCACCGTTTTCAGGGTTGTGATAGTCTCATCCTGTTCCGCCAACGTTGCCTTCTTCCGGTCGATCTTGTTCCGGGCGGCTGCTCACTGGACTGCCACATGGGCCGATTGTCCGTTTATTGTCCCATCGGTGACCTGGTCCGGCAGCCCGCTAAGTTTCTGGAACTGCTGCCCTTCCGGCGTCTGAAATACTGGTTCGTTCGGATCGAGTTGTGTCCGCCTTCGATGTCGATTCCGGGCTACCGTCTACTAGAAAACAATTCCGGCTCGAACAGTGTCGACCGGCGGCGGTATGGTCGACTCGCCCGTCAAGCGGTCGACTCAGCTCTCGGTTGAACTCTGCCAAGTGGCCGTTGGTGTAACTGGTCCGCTCCATCCGGGCCGGGTTATCTGGCTCCCGTGCCGGTTTACGATCCACCCACTGCGGTTTCCGCTATTCGTTCTCCGGATTGTGCGTTCACAGGCTCGGCTTGATCGGCAGTGTCCACCGGAATGCCGGGTTGCCGAGCGGGCGTGTGTGATGCTCGCCCTTCTTCAGCCTGCTGTCCGTGCGGGTGTTTCGCCCGTTTTGTTAAGTACGGTCCGACTAAAGTGTCAGCTGGCTACAGACGTGTGTAACCGTCCAGAACTACCGGCGGTCGTCTGAGACGACCGGTCGTTTTGGACGGTTACAGACTCACACTATGCAAATGTCACAATCAATTACCAATATCTGTCTGGTATTAGTTCGTTATGGCGGACAAAATTATTTTAAGAAACTTTCGGACATATAAAAAACATTTTTTACCTTCGCCTAAATTTCAAATAACACCGATATTACTTTCCAGTCTAAAGGAATCAACTTTTGATCGTAGATGCACCTGAGGCAAAAGCGACAATGGCTCTTGTCTCGTCTATGCCCGTAGCTTGCGGTATAACTCAAATACTTTTACCTGCATGAATATCAAAACTCGTAGCGTAACTCGCAAGCTCGTTACACTTTTGTTTAGAGACAGCTAATCCAAAAAAATGCCCGCACTAGTTGTTACCGTCTGATGTCGAGGGAACCGATAACTAGCGCGGGCAGTTTAAGGGGATGTGTTGGCAGAGTTGACCCATATTGCCGAGTGTCCCTTATTATAATTACAGTATGGCTGCGGGCACGGATAAACACGGGTGTTAACTGCGTGCACGGAGTTTGGGAACTGGCGTTGGCTTCGGGCACGGGTGATTTCTTTTGTTTCAGAACTATTATATTTTAAATTGGAAGAAGATTATAAACTGGATGAAGGGCATAAAATCGAAGTGAGAGATGCCGAAAACAAAGGGAAGTGGAATGCGATAGCCATGGCTACCGCGTTCGTTTTCGAGGTGGAGCCTGGAACGGCCATTTTTGAGTTGGATCCGTTGCAAACTCAACGTGCACGCAACTAACACCCGTTCCCGAACTCCGTGCACACAGCCAACGCCCGTGCAGTCACCCGTGCACGCAGTATCGACCTTAAAATTATTCAATTCCCGTCCATAGTGCGGCAAAATAGCTAAGGAGCTGTTTTAACGCAGTGTGCGGTAAAATAGCCAACAAGCTATTTCGCCCGCCATAGTGCGGCAAAATAGCCAACTGGCTATTCCGGCGCAGTGTGCGGCAAAATAGCCTGAGGGCTATTCAGACCCCTATTGTTCTACTGCAGCAAAATAGCCGTAGCCTTATGTATTTAAAAACTGAGCGTTGCACAGTATTTACCGTACTGAGCCGATTCATTTCCGGTAGTTTCCAGACCACAGGAATAACGTGCACGTGTACGAAAGCCATTATTTTAGTCGTTTAGACTGGTGTAGATTCTATCAAATGCCGGCTTGGGCGATGATTATCTGGCAAAGAATGCTCAGAAGTATTTAGCAGGTGTAAAACATTATGCTTGCTGCGTTTAATCCGCCCGGTTACTAACAACTGGTACCCTTTGTTCGATTTATGCCATAATAATGCTAAACTCGCTAAAAGTAGTATGAAAATAATTATATGCCAGTTCAAAGAGAAATCACCGCGGCATATTGTTAAATTAGATATTTCCGTGTTAATACGTATCAAATGTAGCTCATTACGATTACGGTTAAGGGCAGCGAACAGTATCAAATACGCGCTGAGACTCGAACTAGGAACCGGCATCATGTGCGATGTGGGAGCCGACTGCCCAACGCCAAATCCGAATTTTAAAAACGATGGTGATGACCATCGTAACACGGTATTCCACGGTATTTCAATAGTAGTTTCACACTTGTCTCTACGACTGTGGTCGGAATACAACCGTAAACCGACCCATAGGAAATTTCCGAGGGTAGAACGATCGTTAGGCCATTCATCGGTATTAACAACCGTAGCGAATTACGAGTGGTTACGACACTAGTAGCCCATCTGAGTCAGCAACCGTAGTGTTAACCGGGGGTAAAACGACCGTCGCTGGACGATAGGGTGGGCACCTTGGCTTTGCCTAGCCGGTAGTTACCTGTGCAATTTTGTTGGCGGTAAAGACGTAGTTATCACTGTGAGGCGGTAGACGCACCGCTTTCTTCTCTAGGTCACGTTACCGGATCAGAGTTAACAAATGCAAAATCAGTGGAGCTGTACGGGCCGAAGTGCAAATCTATGCCACTTTTTTCAGAAACAAAATATTTTAAATTCTTTTACAACTGTAACTATTCTATTTCCACCATTGCATGAAAAAAGGTTTAGCACATTATGCTTCGAAAAACCCATGCAGCGTGACCTAACTGAACAACTGGCGGTCAAAAATGTTCCTACGGACTGCGGCGGAGGTAAAAACTGTAAGTGTAAAATTTTAAAGTACGTTTTCGAAGGTTTTAATGGTAGCTCAGACATTATATTGTAAACCAAAGCTTTCCTGAAACTTTAAAATGCAACAGAATATAATATGCATTTCTTCAATATTTTGAGTCAGTGAGAAAGAATGTTTACCGCGTTATTGCAAGATTTAAAAATGCAGAAGTTTCTAGCAACTGCATGGACCGCGGTCCCTGAGTAAAGGCTGCAAGGCTTTGAATTGCTTTCTATTTTTAGAGAAACTGGAAACGTTAACGCGGCCACAAACTTCTAACAGTGGAGATTAAGTCAAGTAAGATTCACTTTTATAATTTTTTATGGCTACGAATAAACATATTAGAGTGACGGCGATTTCTTATTATGTTACACCAAGTGAAGAACGTCATCAGTTTCTTTAATACTCGTATCTGTTTGTGTATTAAGGGGTGCGTATAACACTCGGTTGGGTGCAATATTTTTTATCGAGGCTATGGATTGTTATGGCCGGTATTCTAGGGCCTTAGTCGTTCTGTCCAAAACCACTGTTGTTGCAGATATCCTGAATGCATCCCAGCAATTAGGAACTGGCGGTGCCACCATACATCGCCATCGCGTGGCGGTAGCCACGTTCACCCACTGCATATGGTAATGGCCTATATGCCCTTGCTTGCTATGTACCAGTAACTGAATTTTCCATGATTCCATCCATCTAAGTTCAAATTTCTTTGTTTTTACACTCAAATATGGTAAAGGTTCAAAATTATACATCTTAATCGAGGACGGGGGAGTCTAAAAACTGCAAAATACGCACTGCTGTCAATAGGCAAAGGTTAACCAGTAAGATGTAGTAGTTCAACCTCTGCACAAAAAATGTACGCGCGCTAGTTTTTTTCTAGAACAACATGCAAAATAACTTGTTTCTGCAATACTCGTATTACATAATTTTAATGAGAAGAAACCCTCACGTTACCGCCGTCACTACGTTAACGTTTCCGCTATTATTTATTTAATTTGTTCATTGCATTTTTGGACACTATTGTCTATATATAAATCTAATGTTCAATTAATTCATGGTTATTTTTTTATTTTGCAGAAATGCGCGATATAAAAACTCGGAAGAAGAAGCGTCATTTCCGTCGGAAAGTATTCCACTGATTCGGAGCACTGCATGAACTAGTTTAAGCAGTCCATATAACAGTATTCCTGTTTTTAGTATTTGCTACCCAGAGCTCATCTTCATGTTTTTCTGGCTTATTGTTTAGAGAACTGAGCCGAGCGCTGATGTATGGAATATTATATTATTTGTATCCATATCAGTGTTGATTCAATAATAATTTTCTTGAAGAGGCTAACAATTTTACAAGTTCCGGTGGAATACTACTATGTTACAACGGTTTTTCCGGTCGAAATATAAAATAGGTATACCAAATACGCACGACTGTATTCCCACCGTAGAAAATGTCTGCTTCTCTACCGTATTTCTACGGTAGTTGCGTATCGCAGTGCGCTACGCTACCATTCTTAATTACGACGGTCTTACTACGGTTCATTATAACCATATTACTATGGTGTTTACGAAGAGTCCCCGAGTGTCAGTACAGCGAGGCAAACCATGGTCGTATTTTCATCGTGTTACCGTCGTCTGCCAACACTCGTAATACCGTGGTAACATAGTTCAGTTTTGGCGTTGGGTGTTGGCTTTTACGGACTGGTGTCGTGCACATCTGTGCGACGCCGGGTGTAAGAGACAGCCGCGTGTCGTGAGGTACTTGCGGCACCAATCATCAGCCCGAGGAGCCGATATACTGTAAGTGCACTGCGACGATCTTACAAAAACCTGTCGCTGGCACCGGTAACGTTGTTGTCTATACGAGTAAAAAACAGCAGGTGCTTCGATATAACGCGTAATCCTCCTGCAAGCGCTTCGAAGTTCGAACTCAGTGCCGGGAATTTTTGCGAACTGATTATTAACTGTAGCTATTATTACTGAATATATCTTTAGCACTCTGTACAGATAGAATGTACGACTACAGAAGGCAGCCGCGCCGCGCTTTGACAGTTCGGCTGACCGATTTCCACTTTTTTTAGGGTCATAATCTGCGATACCAACTTGGATACTGGTAAATCGTTGTGCAAGGCGCTTCTGTTAAAGTTTAGCCTAAAATAACGTTCTACACAAACTTAAACTTGTGCTGTACTTTGAGCCTACGCTGTTTTGTAATGGTAAGCCAAGTACTTTGTTGCATAGCGCTGAAACTTGAAACGAGCCTGAGCCACGAGTTGCATGAAGTAGAGTGCAAGTTTGCAACAACAACTATGTGACAAGGTATAGTACTACCATTTTATAATGCAGTAAGTGGTTAAACAGCAGTTTTTTTCACAGCTGCCTGTAGTACTGCATTAACAACGTACAATAAAGAATACAGTAATGTAAATCTCAGCCGAGACCTCATAATATTAAAACAGTACGAGTACAGTTACAGTATTACTAATATAATATTTCCGTAGAAACTTTTCCCTGTGTTCAGTTTCTGAAGAGCTGCTTTTGAAGTTGCTGTTCTGTCCGTCCAATATAAAAAATTAATTGCAGGTGTTTAGCTATATTTCAGAAAGAAATGTTGTATTTAAAGAAGGGCCAATAATGCGACGTTTGTGTTACTCCTGCTGCGTTCAGGACGAGAACTTCATGCGAATCGTACTTTCATCCACCTTTACTGCCTACAAAACTCTGGCAAAAATTACTGCTTACTGAGTAGCAATACGTTATGAAAGCCATCGTGCTGCTGTGGGATTAAAAACTGCAGAAGGAACTGCTTGTTGCAATAATGCTGTGCTGCTGGGGTACGCCCGTTTATTGAGCATTCCCCTGAAACTGATGCTATGAAAGCGCCAATAGCTGTAGGAATATTTTTGGCCTGTGTGTGCTTATATATGGCCCTTCCAGGTTAGTGAATATTAGGGTGCATATTAGGGTGCATTTTCCGAAGCTTGGTGCTGTTAAAACCTTCCAATTTTTACGTGGCCGTATGGTATCATAACACTGTTTTAGTTCGCATGGTACTATAATGATTGAAGTCCATGAGTACAGCAAATGTTTCAAAGTCGCACTGATTTACACATGCAAATGCTTGTACCCATTCTGGGCTTACTGATAATTATTATTTCGCAATGTTTTATAATTACCAGAAAAGAATTTACATTTTCTTAATTTTGTACCACGGATTTCTGTTGCGGCGAAGAATTGGCAAATAACTGTTGCAACCTTTTTCCCTCGCAAGCGATTATCAATAGATTCATATATCCTTACGTCCTTACTTTTTGGAAATTATCTCCTAAATCAAAATTGATTTTTTCAATAAGTTAATAATTTTATAAAATAGAGCATCGCGCAAACGTTCCTACCTTTATCTTTAAAAAAATCTTAAGTTTTGGAGAAGGTTTAAAAAAATTTTTAGAAGCTGTAGTACTTAAAGGTTGTTAGTACTTAAAGGTTGTTAGTTTTGGAAATTATCTCCTAATTCGAGATTCCACTTGTGAAGCTTTTGGTTATTTTATAAAATCCAGCATCTTCTGAAGCTTCCTACCTGCCGCTTGGAAAAAAATTTTGGTTTCCGGAACGTTTTCAAAAACCCTTTCAAACTTTCAGTACTTAGCGTTTAAAGTTCATAGAAATTTCCAGTAAATTCTAGAAACGTCTCGAATGAGCAAATACAAGTTTCGCAACTTAGCAACCTAAACTATAGTAATTTAAAATTGTTAATCCCATCAAACTTATAATTTTTTGTTAATTTTTGAAACCTTTAAGATGTTTTTAAATCTGTTTGAATACCTCAAAATAACTATAAATTTTTCGAAAGTCGGCTCCAAAGCTTTTACATTTCAAGAATTTCTAAATATTTCGACTCGGCCCCGCGCAGCGGGGCCGTTACCTCTAATTTTTTGAGCCTCCAAAGTTTCGAAATTTAAAAATATCTAGAAATCTGAGTACCTCAATATCTCACGGTCTAAATTGTCTAATTTATATGTAATTTCAAAATATCTAAAAGCCAGCCCGCAGCCCGTTTACCGTATTCATTCAAATAGCGGCTCTGTGATGCTGGTGATAGCTTGGGTATTCACTAACCTCAAAATCTGATAAATATGTATTTATTTTATTTTTATAAATACTGAAGAGCTTGACTGAATGGCTGAAAATTCCTAAAGATGCAGCCTGCCAGGTCACTTTGGGCAACCGTTAATTGTTTCTCACAAGTTTCCATTAATTCTCGCTAAAATGTCGGCTGAATGGTTTTTGTGGGCATTGTGTAAATGATCCCATTCCATTCGTTTAATCACCGTTTAAATATTATCGGTCGTACAAAAAAATTCAAGTTTTCAGTTCGTAGATCGGCAATTTAAAGTTACATTAAAAACGTGACCAAAAACCGTGAAAAATGCAAACAAAAAGAAAAATTGCAGAGGCTTTCACAGTTTTTATAATACTGGTCGAATTTAACCGGAAAGCTTGAAAACTGTCCGTATTTCTACATGTTAAAATATTTTCGGAGCTGGCCTCGCTGGGGTTTCATATTTGAAATATTTCTCAAAATCAATTTTATTGCTGTACGAAGTATATATATTTTGTATTTTTTTCATTCTTCCATACCTCGAACAGAACTGGTCGCGCGCTAGCGCGACCGATACTTGTATCTGTATATGATTATAATTTAATTAACCTGCTTTTCTGTGTTCTTCAGGCATTAACGCGACCATACGGTGCAATATCTGTATAACCCCGCCTGAGCAGTTCAAGAACTGTTCGGACACGGGAAACATCAATGTAACCTGTAACGGCACCGACACCTGTCATGTAATAACGACTTTATATAATCCGGACCCCAACAATTTATTCTACTTTGGTATTCAGGTGTTTTGCGCTGTCTAACTGACCCATGAATGACAACCATTTCCGTAGAGCGGGGAATGACACAGCGCAGCTGTCACGCTCCGAAATCCGTCGCGGCGGCAGATGACTGGCAACTGTTTAATACACTATCCAAAGGCGACAACAACACCATGGTCTGCGTTCTCCTTAATGGTAAAGACGTCGTCAAGGGGCCGCCGGGGAAGTTTTTGGCACGCAAGTGTCTGTGCGCCCAACCTTTTGAGAATAAGAACATGGGGTGTAACCAGAAAACATGGGATGAAATCATGGTGCAGCCGGTGATAATACAAAAGGTTCGGATGCAATCAATACATTTGTTTTAACGCATATTATTAAGCATACGCGCGCTCTCGGCTCGAACTCCGTGCTGGAGATTTTTGCGCGCGCAGAGTGATCCCCTTTTGCACGTGGTTTGCCAATTTTATTATTATTATTATTTTAACCCCGGACCGATTTCAAATTTTTTTAAGTTTTAAAGTTTTATTTTTCGGTTATATATGACAGTACTCACTAGAATGACGTTAATTTCTTTGAAGGACTCCTACTCGCCAGATGATATTCTCGTAGCCTACCAACTGGGCGCTAACGCTTCCAGCCGCATCAACGAGCCGCTACCTAGCGGGTTATTACCAAACGAGCCGCTGCCAGTACCGCTTGCCACCACCACCGCCATCACCACTACAGTGTCCGTGGTAACCGAGACGCCGATTTCTGCAGGTAATCTAGCACACCCATCTCGTGACGTGACAAGCTTTGAACTACTACTTTATGTTACAGTAAGCGGGGGCTCAAATACAGGATTGATTGTGGGAGTAGTTGTTGGAGTGGTAAGTTAAAGAAAAGCCGAAGTTCCAGCCAGTATCTATAATCCCGAAATTCCCATCCAATGCGATTTACTTGCTATAAGGAGTCTGACATCATTTAGGTTGTTCTGCTCGGCGCCGTTGGCGGGGGAGCATGGTACTGGTTTAAAGTGCGGAAAGGGAAACCGAAGAAACCGGGCAATCGACCCGCGGCAAAGCCTCAGCCTAAGCAGAAGCAGTGAATCTGGTGCGGTTACTTGAGACTTTTACTTGCAGAGGTTATGATGGGCCGCAAGAATTTTTGGGAGAAGCTGTCTTAAAGACTTGAAAGTGTACGCTTTATTGAAGGCGGTGCGGTTAGTGGTCAGTTAACGGAGGTCAATCGAAGATAATGTTGTTGAGGTGACGGTTGCAAAGAAAAATTCGCAAATAATCCGTTGTTAGCATTACACGATATATATGGAACGTTTCGTACCAAAGAAAAAAACCGGAACGTTTTTTTCCGTCTTGTAGTCACTGTAGTCATCTGTGGACAACCTGTAGACACCATGTAGACAACCTGAGACACCCTGTATACATCCAAAAAAGCCTAAGAAACCAGGTGACTACAGTATGCTTACAGTTGTGTCTACGGGCTGTCTACAGATGACTACCGGCGTTTACAGGCAGAGCATCCGGCTGAACTAAAAAGCGCTGCCTGTAGACAGCGGTAGACATCCGTAGACAGCATGTAGACACCCTGGATACATCCTAAGAAAACCCAAGAAACCTAAGAAACTAGGTGGCTACAGTATGTCTACAGTGGTGTCCACGGGCTGTCTATTAACGACTACCGCTGTATACACGCAGAACATCGAGCTGACCTAAGAAGGGCTGCCTGTATACAGCGGTAGACATCCGTAGACGACCTGTAGACACCCTGTAAACAACCTGTATACATCTTAAGAAACCAGGTGGCTACCGATAGGACTACAGGGTGTCTACAGCCTGTATACAGATGTCTGCTGTGACTACAAGAAGAGAAAAACGGATTCACTTTTTTCTTTGGTACGAAACGTGCCACAGGTGTATATACAATTCAAAGCCCGCACTACATTAGTAAGGTCATTCTCAGACTGAGCAGAAAGCGGCATGCCGCGCTTGATAACCGTCGCGCATGACCTTCACTGCGTCCGATCCGCAGATACTGGACAGAGTCACATTGAGCGGACCTTCCAATCGCTCCACGTAATCGCGCAGCTGTCTACACAGTTTATTAAACAGATTTGAACAGAAATTGTTGGAGTAATACCGTATGACACTGGCTTGTGACCCTTACCGACAGACCCAACTCTTGACCTCGGTGACATTGCGCTGGTTAGCCTCCTGTTCAGAGTCCCGTGCAACTGAAATTCCACCTCGCGGGTCAGTTGGCGACAGTGTCGCTCGGCGCGCAAGTACCGCAGCGGGTTGATGTCGGACTGGCACAGCGCGAGCATGGACAGAGACCACTCTATTGAGTAGGGACCATAAGATAGGGCACGAGCCAGCAAGTAAGGATCATCGGGGCAACGGGCAATCAGGTCCTTCTTACAGTGTGCAGTTGCATTCTGCTTACTATAAATCGAAAATACATACCATAAATCGGCTTTTCTATAATATGCAGTTCGGTCACATTATTATAAGTAATCAATAAACTGCGCACCGGACTGGTTCAGAGTTTTCATTTTCATTAAGTTGCAAACAAAAGCGTAGTTCGGTGTAAAATGAAAAATAACGAACAATTTACCCCACAGTGCTGAAAGACGCGCTTCTTTGTGCGAATTCAGTGGTAGAATAAATTGCTACTAGCAATTTATTCGTTATTGTAATATGAGCCTCGGACTCCCTGATCAGTTTCCACGTTTTTTAATCCTACATTTTTTACTAATTTACAACAGCTGAACTTTTTGTAATATGTATTTAAGTAAGTAAGAAAATTTTGTCATATTAATTTAAGTAATTTTCGAAATATCGATTACATAGCCTACCGGCAAAATTCGTCGGCCAACACTCGATATGGCGCGTAGTCTTCGTTGGTGGCTGGCCAGGGAAGGTTGCGTAGATCATCCTGACTCTGAGAACTCCACTTGTAGTCGCTCTGGGTATTACACGATTCGCGCAACTCGGTACATGTTTCCGCCAAGGCAGTCGCTGCCAAGACGATCACCATTGCGCACCAACAGATCATTTTGCTGGTTTCGATATGCGGTGCAACAATGCTTCTTATTTAGTACTTATTCAGTGCTTACTATTCCGCGCTTCTTATTCAGTTATTTAAAAATCTTAAAGCACTTTTAACGCTGATGCTTAAACGCTCTGTGGGTTACTGACAAAAATAACCCGCAATCACCGGCTAGCAAGTGAGCGGCAACACTATGATTTTGTATTTTAATGTAATCGAATTCGGGACTAGTTGTCTTCGCGCTACAATGATTGCAATGATGATGGCAGAAAGATGCGCTTCCATGATAACGCTAAATGGCGAGATCTTATCGGTGGACGCGTGCTTAACCTTGTGTGAAAGTTGTTACTGGTATTCAACAGGCAATAATGCCTGATACTAGAATAGTACTACTCTGTATTAATGTTTCAGTGATGGATACAGTGTCCATTAAAGGGCACTAAAGGAGAGAAATTCACTACTTTCTTCAACCGCGGTTAATCTCTCACATTGTACGAAACTTCACACGGCTGACACAATTGTAAAATAGCTTCACACGGAAAAAAATTATATTTGCTTATATTTACAATAAACGTATCATATATGCATCTGTTTTGCTGAAATTCGCAATCGACAAATTCTCGAATAAAAATGTATAAAAGCATTATAATTTTATGTAACGCTGCCTGGTGACCGTGTCACCTATAGCAAAAGGACATGCATTTTTTCACGTATGTGACGGAACATCGTACTGGAAAAAATCTACAGACGCTCCTGCGTTTTTAAAAAAATTTTACAGACGCTTCTGCTTGCATGCAGTTTTAATATGAACGCTTTAAAAAACTGATCAGAAAGTACGCCAGCGATTTATGCTGCATTTAAGAGCTGTTACATTTTACTGAACTATGAGTCAAAATCAACCAATTTGGATTTGCCAGTAGGAAGATACTCTAATGATAACGGCAGGTTCGGAAAAAAATGTTTTTAAACACGCCTCGAAAAATGTGAGAAATGTCCGTGCACCATACGTACGACAGACGCCAAAAAATGGTATCTGAACGAGGATTTCGCCTATTTCGAGGATCGGTTTGATCTGCACAAATATGGCGGCGTTTATTCTCACATTCTCTTTTACGACAATAAACTATTCGTATGTCCTTTGGACTAATAATGGTGTTGTTAACGTCGGCATTGTTTTAAAATCAAAAATCTACTCGGCATTTGCAAGGTCATTTTAGGAAATACAGAAAGCGGCATGTTGTGCTCGGTAGCCATCGCGCATAGCTTCCACCGCGTCCGACCCGCAAACGCTGGACAGCGTCGCGTTGAGCGGACCTTCCAGTCGCTCCACGTACGTGCGCAGGCCTCTACACAATTAATAAGTACGTAGTAAGTATACGTACAAATACTTGGTTTATAAATACGCAAATAGTAGACTGCAAAAGAAAAACGCTTAGGTCGGCAACACTTACTCGCAGACCGCACTCTTCACATCGGTGACATTGCGCTGGGACGCCGCCTCCTCCGACCCATGGTGCAACTGGAACTCTACATCGCGTGTTAGTCGGTCACAGTAGCGTTCAGCGCGGGTATACCGCAGCGGATTAATGTCATACTGGCAGAGTGCAGCCCTTGACAGGCCCCATCCTGCCGAGTAAGGACTGTAGTAGAAGTAGCGCGCCGAAATATAGGGATCGTCGGAGCAACGGGCCATCAGGGCCTTCTTGCAGTGTGCTGTTTCGTTTTGCATGCTACGAATGCGGTGCCCGAAAAAGGATTATGAAAAACATAGTTCGGGCTCTGATTTATGACAGTTATAAGAGATTATTACAGTTATTAAATCAAAACCAATACCAAACATTTTCAAAATTAAGTGAAAGCTTTACATTAGTCAGGTAAAATATCTCCTTGATCGGAGTTCGGTTGCTGTATGTACATAGAAAGGATAACTTTTAATGCATGAATAAATTTTTGGAATGCCGATAACATACCGGCAGTGTTTTTCAGCGAGCGCTCTATATGGAGCGTAATCCTCGTTTGTCGCTGGCCAGGGCAAATTGTCTAATTCATGTTCATTCTGTGATGAATACATGTTGTTCCTTAAAACGTCGCACGCTTCCCGTTGTTCCTCGCATGTCTTCGCCAAAACAGCTGCTGCCAACGCGAACAATTTTGTGCAACTGGCCAACATTTTTCTGCTGTTGCGGAAAAGCAATTAAGTACTGTACGCGCGTGTACAGTTCGATTGGTAATTTAGTGGAGACTGTGAATCTTACTATATCCGCAACAGGTATGCACAGGCGTTTATATACGAGCACGAGCTACAGCTGCGAGAAGGCTCAAGATCTACGCTATCTCACCTATCAGTTTTGCCATCTTGATTAAAAGGCAATGCGCTCCATTTGCTAACCGAAGTACCGAACAGAGAACCAAACTAACGCTGGTCAAAAACAATCCATGTGAATTTGCTATAGCTCACTACAGTGTACATGATGTACAGAAACTATTTTCACCCAATCGCATCTTGTTATCTTCTTTAATCACTATGAGTAAGTACTAAGTATGCCTGACTAAATAACGAACAGGTTATTTAAAGTTTATCGGCTTAAATAACGAAAACCGGCTGTCATCACGATGAAAAAATTTTATCAGACCTCGTTCTGCCACACATCTTATTCACATACAGTTTTACTGTGTTCAAAATCTGCAGAAAAAGTACCAGGTGCTTTCAGTTCAGCTTAATGCATTACCTCATGTGCCGAGCGGAGTTGGTAAAATGATAAAAAAAACAGCCAAAAGATATACACGTATCAAGATAAGATATACACGTACACACATAAGATATACACGTATTATGTAGGCATCGCACGACAAGCGGACTCTTCGCAGTTTTTCGCGATGGCCCAGGGAGCAGATGCAGTGGGCCTAGGACATTCATCTTTGCGTGGTCATTTTCGACAAAGTTGTCACTGGACAGTTTATTAAGTTTAAGCAGCAGTAGATATCCTGAAACCGTTTCCACCTGTTATACTATCAAGACTATTCTATTAAAGATTATACTGATAACTGTGGTTCGTTAAATAAATTGTACAGTTTTGAGTTTTGACATTATGCAAAAGTATAGTATTTGCAATATCTGTTAATCCAACAGGTGGTACTGGAGATGGATCATATGATAAAGGAAGGTTTGGAAACGCTTTCTGAATGCCACATGTGCTCTTTTCTGTCTTGTTAATTCATTATACCGAGAAACACTTTCTCATTTGCTGCTTTATTCTCGCAGTTTCTTTATTCTTTTGAGCAAGAAAAATTTTCGGTGGCCATTAACGGCGAAACTTCTCACACCATCTCCTTAAAAAGCATTTTTTAAGTAGAACAAAAAGCAGCGTGCCGCATCCGATACCCATCGCGCATAGTGTGCAGTGTGCACCGTGTCCGATCTGCATACACTGGACAACGTCGCGTTCAGTGGACCTTCCAAACGTTTCACGCCATCGTCCAGATGAGTACACAATTAAGCAGACATTCACCAAAATTTCTCGCTAAAACTGTATCAACCAACATGCCAGGAAAGGAGACACTTACTGACAGATTCCACTTTTTGCATTGGTGACATTTCGCTGGCCAAGAATTAGTTCCAGCTCATAGTGCAACTTGAACTCTACATCGCTGGAGAGCTGGCCAGAGTAGCGTTCGGCGCGGTAATATCGAAGCGGGTTGATGCCGTCCTGGCATAATGCCACCCAGGATAAAGACCACTCAATTGAGGATGGGCTGTACATATCGTAGAACGCCAGTATGTGTGGATCGTCGGGGCAAGGGGCTATCAAGTCTTTTTTGCAGAGTGCCGTTGCATTATTCATGCTACGAAAATAGCGCAAAAAACGCGGTACATACATACTAACAAATGTTGTGCTCTGCTTTATAAAAGGTGACCTGTGCGATCGATTTTGACAATTAATTTTTTAGTTTTAAATAATTGCGGAATTTCTGATACGATATAACCTGTCGTAATTCGTACCGGAAGTTTTTGTCGGCTAACACTCGATATGGAGCGTAATCTTCGTTGGTCGTTGGCCAGGGTAAATTACTGAGCTAATGATCATTCTGGGAGCTCCACATAGCGTCAGCCAAGGCATCACACCGCTCACGCAGTTCCTGGCATGTTTGCGCCAACGCATTTCCTGTTAACACGAACAAAACTGCACACCAGTTGTACATTCTGTGACTGCTGCAAAATTACAGAACTCTATAACTCGTATATTATAGTATCTACAGTTGCTAATACTATGTATGTACAGCTCAAATATGCACGGATAATAATTATACTTGTAGCGAAACTTGTCAGCCGTGTACCGTATCCGGCTAATTATTTCTACACATGATTGTGCAGCCGCTTAAGTATAGTACTACTGCGAGCACAATTTTCAGCTGCAGCCTGCATTTATCATCACGACCATATGCTGTCTGATTTTTATCGACATTAAATCTCGATGCAAACCGGGGCGTACTCATGGTTGGCGGCCAGTTTTAATTACACAGGGTTCCAAGGGGATCCCTCGCAGCTCGACCGCAGAATGTCGGGAAACAAAAGTATATATATGTTTTTTACGTAAAGTGCTATGTTACCTGTACGAGGATGTCAGTATCGCATCTAAACCAATCCCTGTGCTTGCTACCGTGAGTGAGACGTTGTGGCTGTACGTGTTGCTTTTGTACCGTGCTTGGTGTAACCATATGTCACACGTCACACTTCAGACGGGTGACGGCAGCAAGAACAGAGAGTGCTTGCCTCCGCTATTGACAGCCGCTTATAAAAATTAACAATGCTAAGTTCAATACCAATGCACAATATGATTATCAGTAAAGCGAAAATGAGAACCTGGTACAGAAGCATATTAGTGCTTACTTAATACTCGCACGCGTTGGTCTTAGCATTTGCAACGGATTTCGTTTTCTTGTTTGCGCGCTGCTCAACACCGTTGATTACGTTGCGAAAAACGGGATGAATAAACCAGTTCAGTGAGAGTGACGTCCACATCAGCTGTAAGCCTGGAGTAGCAATCGTAAACGCGCGATTATACGCTTTGTTAATCATCTGTATGACGCCGCTGCAGGTGGGATTCAACGAGTATTTACTATTTACCTACTTTGCGGTCCTGCAATATGCTATTGTATTGACATTTTTATGCAGCGCACATGAGTCTTTTTTGGGCGTGCATATGTTATTCACTATACCGCGAAGCGTTTTTCTTATTTTCCGCTTTTATTCTCCAAATTTCGTTACGGTTTTGAGTGCTGACATCGATTTACGGTACCCATTAATGTCGAAAATTTCTCCAGTTTTTAAAGCACACGGCATCACCAACGGTTATATTTTTCAAGTTGAACAGAATGCAGTGTGCCGCGCCCGACACCCATCGCGCATAGTGTCTACCACCGCATCCGATCCGCAGTCCACGGACAGCCATTCGTATAGCGGACCATCCAGTCGGTTCACACAATCGTCCAAGTGCCTACACAATGAAGCAGCCATGCACACAATTTCTCGTTAAAACCGTGATAAAATGAAACTACGATTCACGGCGAAAAAGCGACACTTACTGACAGATCAGACTTTTAGCATTATTAATGGTGACGTTGCTCTGGTAAGGCCACTGTTCCAACTCTTTGTGCAGCTTGAAATCCACAGAATGGGATCGTATGTCGCAGTATCGGTGAGCACGGTAATACCAAAGCGGGTTAACGTCGGACTGGCACAATGCCACCCAGGATAGTGACCACTCTATCGAGGATGGACAGAAGGACTGGTACCACCGACCCTTTACCTGTGGATCATCGGGGCAACGGGTTATCAGGTCCTTCTTGCAGAGTGCCGATGCATTTGTCTTGCTACCAAGACAAAGCGAAATATTAATCTTGTTCCATGTTTTCACTGTTTTGGTTAAGGACAGACTGTCCTTAACCCGCTACGGGCCTGAGGACAGTTACGACGGATTTCGCTAATTAACCGTGAGTGCAAGGCATTTTGGGAATTTTAATACCATAGCGGCATAGCCTATCCTAGTTCCTACCGGCAGTATTCATCGGCCAGCGCTCGGAAAGGAGTGTATTCTTCCTTGGTCGCCGGCCATGGTAAATTACGAAGTGCTTCGTCATCAATAAACGTCCAGTTAGCGTTGGGCAAAGCATCACAGCGCTCACGCAGTTCGTCGCACGTCTGCGCCAACGCATTCCCTGTTAACACCAGCAAAATGGCGCACTGAAAGAACATTTTCTAGTGTCGCAGAATAAAAATGTTTTATTACTTGTGCAAGGTGTTTATATACTGCTCAATCGTGTACGCCTAGAGTACGAGTATACTGACTAAGCATACTGAAACTTTTAAGCCGAGTAGAGGTCTCAGTTACCGTATATAGTTACTTATAAATCGTTCATGTAGTCGTTTAGCCGCCACATAATTTTCACTTGTAGCCGGCGATTATCTTCACGATCAGTGCTATGCTATTTTCATGTGATTATAATCTTAATGAAAAGCGATGCGTGTCCAGGCTTCCAGGCCATGGTAAATTTCTCAAGGTTGCTGCCTGCTGGTGCCTAACGTGCGTTTGCCATCAGCTCGACTGCAGTTCATAAAAAAGCTAGCCTGTGCTATTATCTCATTTTTCCATCTTTTTTAATCGTGATACTTACTCAAGATATGGAAAGTTTACAAATCCATGTAGCAACCTCAACTGCAGAATATCAAAATTGCTTATAAGCATTAAATAGCGGCGCACTGCAAATGTACTGTTTGCATTACTGTCGAGTGTCGAGTATGCGGTACGCAGTGTTACAGTTTAAAATTCAAAAAAGTTGAAAATTTGACCACAGAGCCTCTAGGAAGGTTTAACTGCTCCCATTGGTTTTACATCGGCTTTCAAAAAATATTTGAAGTTCGAACTGAAAGAGATCCATTTCAAAACTAGTTTTGATGTTTTAAGACACATTAATTAGTAAATTTTCTGCCATATTAGTAAGCTCAACCTGACCGTAGAAAGCTTATTTTGACAAGCACTTCTACGGCGATTTGCACTGAAAAGATTTGATAATGTCGACGTAGTTACGAATCGAAAGCCCCACATGAAATTAGCAGGATCGTTTCCAGGTTTAACAAAAAGCAGTGTACTGTGCCCGATAACCGTCGCGCAAAGCGTTTACGGCGTCCGATCCACATGCGCTGGCTAGTGTCACACACAGCCTACCTTGCGGTCACTTCACTTAATCGTCTAGGACAATTAAGCAGACATAACGAGATTTTTTGCTTAAACCGTAGTCACTGTACACTACGGGAAAGAAATGCTCCGGGCTTTTTTACACTTACTGGCACACCGCGCTCTTAATTCGCACAGCGGTCGCATTTCGCTGGGAAATTCATTGCTTAAAGTCACAGTGCAACTTAAACTCCACATCTCGGGTCTGTTGCTTAACGCGGATTAACGCAACATTACCTAGCAGCAGCGGTAGTAATTAGCGGACTAACGGAACGCATCGGTTAACGCCGGTCTGTCTCGGTGCGAACATGGACAGTGTCCACTATAATAAGTATATGGACTGAAACTCGTGTAGTTCGCCAGTATATCTGGATTCTGGATCATTGGGACAGTGGGCGAGTAAATCCTTCTTGCAGTGTGCACTCAGTGCAGTTTCATTTTGCATGCTACAAAGCCTACAATACCAATAATGCCACTATACCAGATACGAACTGGTTAAGCAAACACTAAGCATTACTACACTGCGACTTCATTATTAATTTATCCGCATTACTGTCTCATCCTTTCAGTGCTACCGTTTTGAAATTCGGAAAAATGGGACTGTGTGTTATCCTAGCGGTTTTTGGGAGACTTACATATTACTATTTCCCCTGGTTTTTATATCGGTTTGCAGAAGAATCAAAGTTTGTAGTTAAAGGAGATTAAAGTACGAAAATGTATCGGATTGTGTATTGTTAAACCGAAGCGCAGCTCTTGCATTTAGGCTGAGAATAATTGTGACGATCCTATTAATTTTTCCATGAACAGGAAAACTGTTATTGAAGTTCAGTTCCTGTTAGAACATAAGTACCACATACACAGACGGCGGTTGCCGCGATTTTACTACATACCCAGGGTCTACACTCCCAAATTGACGTTTCATTCTATAGTAATAAGAACATACTTTGTAAGAAACTGGTTTTATTTTTTATTACCACCGGTTTATGCTTGGTCGCCGAGAGGAACCAAGATAGTTTTCGACCGCAGGTAGTAAGATAACAAAAAACTAAAAATCTTTTATCTACCCGATTTTAATAGGCTTTAAAAATATTTTATCCGCTGCTTTTGATACGCATATAAGCAAAAAAAGGAATCAACCAAAGATTCTGCCGCTTTGGGCACATGTGGATTTATTTTAAAACACTTCCTCACGAAGTGGAAAAACACTATGCCCAAATTAGGTATAATGCGATAAAAATCCTATTGATGAAAGGTGCTAATATTATGGTAGGAGCTCCTTATTAGAGCTAATGCCATAACATTCCCACCAACTCCGATTCATTGTAGCAGTTTATCACGGTTTGGATTGTCGGATCGGGGTCGTCGGTGGCGGAGCGTAGCACTGTTTTAAAACCGCACATTCGTCCAATGGCGAGACCTCACCTTAAAAGGCGCTGAACTTATGCATTAAAACTGGAGATCTGTACTGGCACGACGAACTTGCTGGAGCATACTTTGGGTTAGTAATCCTAAACGCGCAAATATAGGTTTTATTGTCCGTTTGTGTGACGCCGATGTAAGTGTGATTCCGTATAAATACGAGCATTTAGTCTGAGGTCAAGCAATATGCTGTTGTATTGAGAAATTCTTCTGTGCGCACATGTGTTATTTAACTTATTTTGGCGTATATCTATATGTATTATTAATATGTTGTTTAATATAGTATTATGTTGTTTATTACACTGCGAACCGTTTCTCTTATTTTTGGCTCTTTTTTCATAGTTTCGCTGCGTACGGTTTTGAGAAGTGACATCGATTTACAGCACCCATCTATGCGAAATTTTTTCCAGTGTTATACACACATTGTATCAGCAGAAGCCATATTTTTTAAGTTGAACAGAAAGCAGCGTGCCGCGCCCGACAACCATCGCGCATAGCATCCACTGCCTCCGATCCGCAATCGTCGGATAGCGCCTCGTACAGGTGACCTTCCAATCGCTTTACGCAGTTGTCCAAGTGTCTGCACAATTAAGCAGACATGCACATAATTTCTCGTAAAACCATGTTAACCTAAGGTAAATAGCGATACATAAAGGGACACTTACTGACAGACCAGACTTTTAGCATTATTAATGGTGACGTTGCTCTGGGTAGGCCATCGTTGCAACTCAATGCAGCTTGAAATCCACATCATGGCTGCGTACGTCACAGTATCGGTGGGCGCGGTAATACCAAAGCGGATTAACGTCGGACTGGCACAATGCGACCCAGGATAGCGACCACTCAATCGAGGATGGGCAGTAGGCCCACCACTTTGACTCCACATGCGGATCATCGGCGCAACGGGCTATCAGATCCTTCTTGCAGAGTGCGGATGCATTTTCATGCTACGAACACAGCGCAAAAACACGGTATTGTAGGGAACATCATGTCGTGCTCTGATCAAGGACGGTAACGATGAATTTCGTTAATTAATTTTTAGTGGAACGTATTTTTGGAAATTTGATACCATAGCCTATTCTAGTTCCTACCGGCAGTAATTGTCGGCCAGCGCTCGAAATGTAATGTAATCTTCTTTGGTCGCCGGCCAGGTTAAGTTACGGATTGCTTGATCTTTGATAAACGTCCAGTCAGCATTGGGAAAAGCATCAAAGCATCGCAGCGCTCACGCAGTTCCTTGCAGGTCTGTGCCAACGCATTTCCTGCTAGCACGAAAAAAAGTGAGCACCAAAGAAATATTTTCAGATACTACGGAATAAAAAATAATGCTTTATTATTCCTACAGAGCATTTCTACGCAGTTCAATTGTGTACACAGAGTGTAACTTATTAGCCGAGTAAAAGTACCGCATCCGTCCGTATATGCATTGTATTCTTCAAAGCGTACGGTATACAAGTATGTGTACTTACCTCGATTCCTCGAAGGAGGTTTATCGAGTCGCTTAAATACAATCATGAGCTCAATCTCCAACTTGTAGCTTACAATTATTACTCTCATCAGCGCTGTTTTATTTTCGAGTGATACTGCATCTGGATAAAACCGTTGCGGGGCGAGGGCATCTGCAGGCCATATTGGCAATTCACAGGGCTCCCAGGGAATTTTTAGCAGCTCGACTGCAGCATATAGGACAAGTAGCCAACACTATTATCTCCTTTCTTCCATCTTTTTTAACGGCGATGCTTGCTCGCGATAAAGTAAGTTTATCGTTAGTAACAACAACAGCTGCAGCATAATAATGTGCGGACGCTAAGTTATCAAACCTCATTTATAAGCAACGAGTGAGGCACAAGTTACCACACTGCGAATTTACTGTCAACTTCTTTCTATAAGCTCTTAGGATAATTGAAAATCGTTGTTTTTACAACGGTTTTCGAAAAATATCGAAAGTCGATTCAAAGTAATTTGTTTCGAAACCAGATTTAATGGTTTAAGACCCATTTATATAATAAATTTCTCCCAATTTATTTTTTCAACTCAATAATATGACCGTAAAAAATTCTAATTCTCAACAAGATTCCACAGCGCTAAGCACTGTAAAGACTTTTCTATGATGACATGTTTGCGAATGAGAGTCCACACGACATTAGCAGGATTTTTTAAATGGAGCAGAAAGCAGTGTGACGTGCCCTATAACCGTCGCACATAGCTTCCACCGCGTCCGATCCGCATGCAAGAGATAGGGTCGTATTCAATGGTCCCTGCAGTCGCTTCACGTAATCGTCCAGGCGTCTGCAACAAAATGACTAAGCACTCAAGATCTACAATCGTTGTTACCGAATTCTTGTCCAAAACCTTCATTACACTGCGGTGAGAAATGCTCCGGCTTTCACTGTTTACAGAGAATAATAATACGTAATGTTGATTTATTGGCAATAGCCACCCAAATAGCAATAAATGCAAGCGCTGGTACACTACTTGATAAGTTAAAAAATTAAACATTAAAAAAACAACCAAAATCCTTATTCTCTCTCGGATTAAAAGGCAGTGTACTCAAAACAGCCGTAGCATTTCCTTTGACAACAGCTAAACTAAAACGCTGCTTGAGAAAAGCAGTAGAACGCGCTTCGCCCGTTATGTCACGAATCTTGCGGCCCATGAAATGCAGCATTTCACTGAAGGCAGGGGCCAAAACTCCCAGAGTCTCAATAACCAGGGGATAAAAGAGGTAACCGTATTCCAAAAGAAAATGTGCGGCGCTTGGAATTTTCCGCCAGTTGGGACACACTTCCGGATTTCATCGAGCTTGCGGTGACGTGGGAATCCGCAACAGTACACCAGCTTGTTACATCCCAAACAAGCGGTCTGCCTTGGCGAACTGGTATCAGCGTCATTCCGTCAGGTCTTTTCCCGTCTGTGCTGGATAGTCCATTCGGTTCCAGCTGACAAGGAAAAGCCAGCACTTTCGCGTAATACTTATACTTACTGACAGACTGCGGCCTTGACATTAGTGACATTGCGCTGGGAAGCCCACTGCTCAAAATCATAGTGAAACTTGAGCTCCACATCTCGGGTCCGTCGTTTACAGTGTTGTTCGGCACGGATGATACGCAGTGGATTAATGCCGGTCTGGCAAAGTGCGAACATGGACAGTGACCACTCGATCGAGTACGGACTGAAGCTCAGGGAGCGCGCCAGAAGATCTGGATCATCGGGGCAACGGACTAGTAAATCCTTCTTGCAGTGCGCGGTTTCATTTAGCATACTACGAAATGCGAATATTATTTCTTTACATATACAGGATATGAACTGGTTGGCCACCAATAATGCGCAGAAAAAGACGCTTTTTTCAATATTGCACCAAAAAATCGCGATTTGAATTTCGCCCCCTGGGTTCGCGTGGTTATAAAATTTGTTAATACAACAACACAACAGTGTGCAGCGGTATATCGCCGGTAATACAGTACATCATCCTAATACGCATGGATTG
Source organism: Paramacrobiotus metropolitanus (assembly GCF_019649055.1). Lineage (NCBI taxonomy): Eukaryota > Metazoa > Tardigrada > Eutardigrada > Parachela > Macrobiotidae > Paramacrobiotus > Paramacrobiotus metropolitanus. Next base: position 5,636 of record NW_026570469.1, on the reverse strand, counting down.
CCGCACTAAGTTCAAAGAGAGAAGCGCTTGTTTAAAAATAATTTTTGCAGAATCTCCTATTTTTTTTAGTTCGACATTGTGATGGAATTTCGGTTAAACAGCTTACCGGCAGTATCGGTCGGCCAGCGCTCGATATGGAGCGTAATCTGCGTCGGTTCCTGGCCAGGGTAAGCTGTTAAATTCATTTTGACCTTGCGTCGTCCATGTCCACTCGCTCAGGGCATCGCATTGCTCGCGCATTTGGTCGCATGTCTGCGCTAACCCATGCGATGCCAACAGAAGCACAATAACGCAGCAAAAGAGCATTTTCTGCTGCTGCGGATTAACGATGTTTAAAATTTGAACAAAATTTAAATTATTTACAGCTCGATTCGGTGTAGTTAAACTTATGGGCCAAGAACCGCATCCTAACCTAAGCACAGCTGCTTAAACAACATTTCACATCAGCTGCAAGACTCTCGATCAGCGCTATCTGATTTGTGTGCCATCTTGATATAACAAGACACGCGTCTATGGCTTCTGCACTGATACCAAACTGAAACCACGCTTTATTATTTTGTAATAATTTAAAAACGGTATAACACTACAATAAAAATCGAATAATATTAGGTTATAATTACGATATTATGCTACAGTTATATATAAATTTTTGAGTCGATAGTACACAGATGGTTCTCATGATAATGTCATGTTATTTCAAGATAAAATCTGCTATCTCGGTATGGGTCGGTGTGAGAATTTGGAACGGCATTATTTTGCAGTTTTTCCAATCCTACAATAACCACGGTATTATCTAATCGACTACCTGAAAGCTGTCAGTATAAGTACCTAAGATAAAAATAGCATTCTAAGTTGTAGATGGGCTAAGATGGCAGCGGTAATTTAACGCAATTCAGTTTATAGCAAACCGGTTGCCGCCGCGGCTCACCGGATAAAGGTCACACATCGCGATACCACCGACACATATACAGACTGTAGTGCCTTTATTAAGCTTTAATACGAAAATACTGTATCTCGAGTATCTAGAGTGCTCTGCTTCTCGTAATATTGTACCTAGAGTAGCGTGTAATTCTCGGAAGTCTATGCCGGGAGTGTGTATCAGCCGTTACTCGCACCTTGCAAGCTTGCATCGGAGAACAAAATGTTTGCAGCGAACTTGCACAGTTGTTAGTTAAGCATTAGCCATCGGACTAGTTAATTATGTATTTGCACTTTTCAGCAATACGCAGCATGCAACGTCCGGGTTCCGTCCAGCATGACATTCACCGTCTCTTGTCCGGTGGCTTCCAACCAGGCTGTCCTTCGTCGTGCCGGTTAACCGCTCGGAAAATAGCCTTGCGCCCTAATCAACAACAATTATTGGTTAGTGGCAGATGCGACAAGGTTTTCGTGCGAACTTAATCCTGACGTCATTCGGCGGCACCGATCTTATTGTGTTTTCGCGAAATAAAGAAATGGTTTTTATACCCCGATTCAACGCAGCGAAGTGGGCGGCGCCTCTGGGGATCTTTTGGCATCAATGACGCCGCTTCGCGGAATGGATCTAAGATCGTTTTAATTTTGCGAGAATACAGTATCATAATGGGTATATACAGTGACAGCATTAAAACCAATTTACAGATCATCACGCGTAACGGGCAGCTCGCGCAGCGGTCGGGGAAAACGAAAATTGTTAATATACACCTGCTCCCTGCCAGAAGGTGTACCTGCTCTGGTGTTTGACGCAGTGCCTCATGACGTTTTTCCCAAATCGATTGCGTTTTTCCGATCGGTAGATCTTATGATTCTTATCTTTTAAAACGATCTTCTGATGTCTGGTTGAATTAATGGAATTGACGTTGTAAAGAACGCCACAGTTCAGAAACTCTATTGTAATAAACTTGTTTAAAAAGAGATCGTGATTTTGTGCACCAAGTCTTGTTTCGTCACTGACATCTCATGTTCGTCATTCTGCAGTAAACACGCAACAGGTACTCTAGCGGTTCTTCAACTTGTAGTCATTCTCTTCTACCTTTTTTACCATGTGCATGCACACTAAACCACACTGTATACCAGTGTCAATATTTATAAACACAAAATGCATGCATTTTGATGTTTATATACTTGAATGCACTGAGAGAAAGAGGGCATCAACAAATTTTTTTAAAAAACACGTGACCAAAAATCACGAGGCAAAAATTACGTCATCCATACCGTACACCGATGCCTGCAAGGGAAATCGCTTGCATAATATGGCCTTCCTGTACTGTTCAAGTCATCCGTATGGATTTCCACGTCATAGCTGAACAGGATTTTTATAAGCGCTACATTTATAGTAACTGCACATGTTGCTAGTTAAAAGTCGAGTTAAACGTATCTCGAAATGCGTATAAGTGATTACACTCACGCTGCTCTATATTCCTGGTAAATTTTTTGTACTGTTTTTTTACATGAAGAATTCACAAAGCCATCAGAGCCAGACGTTATAAAACGAATTTCAAAGACTTCATGGACGGTGTGCACCGCCCAGGGTGGCACCGTGATTTGGCTTGTGTGGCACCATTTTAACAGATTTCAAAATTTTTCATCCTTTTAATTTTCAATTTTCGGGCGCAACTATGGTTGCAAAATCCATACGGTTGACTGACAGCAGCGAAGGTGTGTAGTATGCAATCGATTTTCCTCCATATTAAACAATCAGGTTCAGGTGCAAATTTACTACTGGCCAGCATTTTTCCTGATTAACCACCATCCGCACCATTAACCACCTAGTTGTGACCCTGGATAGCATAAAGAGACTTTTAACCGAACTCGCCGAAGGGCTGCTTTGCGTACAAACGAAGAATCTAACAACGATATGCAGGAGGTAATACTTAACCGTGCAAGTTGAACGTTTTCAAGCTTTTACACGATGCTTGGTTTTAGAGATACTGCACAGCGTCGATAACTCTGGTGGATCTTGTAATAATCCAACTGTTGAGAACATGCTGGCAATTTTTCGAATTCTGTCGTGCCACAATATGCAGAAAGTGTGCGAGCGATCAAAGACGAACATCGAACCAAGTGACGATGAAGTTGTTATTGGTTCAATGAATATTCTGATTTGTCCGAAGAGTTTTCAAAAAACTCGAAGCTGATAAACTTGGCCCTGATTTCCCAATCTGATCCAGTCACTCCAGAACTTGAGCTTTACCGGAAGGTGCTCAACTGGATAGCATTGTGAAAATGTGGTTTACTATCTGAGCGGATTCACAAATAAAAGAAAAGAGCTGGAGGCTGAAGTTTGTGACTCTTGTCGTTCGGAGTTATTTTGGTTAGATTCCTCGAATCAAACTCCTTGATTTGCCTTTAACTGGACCGAAATGAAAGACGATGGAGGTTTGAACTTCGTTGAGTTGTTTTTTATGAAATGATATGCAGTCTGGAGCAGATAATTCAAAAAACACATTGACGAAGTCCTCTACTTTTCTCTCCGCGTCAGCTCACTTCGCATTCGCTGAAAGATATGTCATGGAGGAGATTCTGCCAGAAAAGTAATCTGCGGTCTCCATGCCTTGCAGATTGTTCGTGGAGTGAAATTTTTCGTAAAAGTGCATTTTATTATTTCCAAATAAGGATCCATTTCTATGTTAAGTTGATGAACGATAAGGTTGGCAAAAATGGTCGAAAAGTGCCGAATCTAAGAAGCGAAAATTGAAAATTCGCACGGGTTCATAATTAGTTGCAATGAATGTTGCGGGTTAATGTTAGTTGCAATGAATGTTTTGGGATTTGTTTTCATTCTTTAAATAGTTATTAAAATCGGCAGACGCGATACGTAAAGTTGCGTGCGTGAAATAAACTCCGTAGGGTTTACGTAGCGTAGCGTATCGATCACCGTATCGATCCCCGACCGCTGCACGAAGTGCCCGTTACGCTTGATAACACGTAAATTCTATTCAGAGCTGTCACTGGATATACCCACCTTGGTACTTACTTACCGAGCGCATTAACTTTGCAACCGCACATGGTTTTAAGAAGACTGTTTGTTGCTTTCTTGTTCTTAGAAGGAAGCGACCAAACTCGTTTAAATTTATTTGCGGATCTTCCAGCTAACAGAGCTCGAGCGTACTTACTCGCACATATTGGCCCTGGCATTGATTTCTTTGTAGCTGCAGTGCGCTGCCCGTCCCATCGGTCAGCACGGAAATATTGCCGCGCGATTTACAGTAGGTCATGGCGCGCCGGTATCGTAGCGAGTCACCGTAGTGCTCGCACAGTTTACGGTGCTGCACCGATTCGATGCTGTAGTGGCTGTAGATGGTGCCGCGCTGTAGCATGTAAGGGTCATCGGGACAGCGAGCAACGATATCACGCAGGCAATGTCCTGTTCGATTGGTGGTGCTGCAAAAATAAACTAACTGCAAATTAAGAACAAAAGTGGAAATTGGCCGGTCAATCCGCGGTTTAGGCACTGAGTAATAAAACCGGTCTCATATTTACGATTATTATCGTTGTACTACAGTAAAGTAATTTAATGTTGATTTTATTGAAATGTTTAGAGAGTCCCGCTAAATATGTAAATTGCAGCTAGTTAAATACCTGCAAAATTTATCGGATAACGCACGGTGCGGAGCGTAATCTGCTTCCGTTGCGGGCCATGGCAAATCCCGAATGTCGTCGTCGGGTATGGAATGGCGTATGGTGTCGCATGCTTCGCGTATTTCTTCGCAGTTTTCAGCGCCGACATGCGCAGCGAATGCCAGTAGCATGGAAAGCGGAAGGAGTTTGCTCGGCAACATTTTTGACGAGGTTGTGGCGTGGACGCTATAATTGTTGCCGGCAAGTATCCCACGGGCACCGGTTGACAAAGGCTTATGCGGACAGCGCCGTACTGAAATACAGCCATACAGCAGTAAAACACTCAGATTGTGGTACTGATTGTACCACGTCGAAGAAAGCTGGTGTTCATCTTGTGTAACATCAGGACAGCCTGAAAATGCAATACACGGAGTGCAGTAAACTGCTTTTAATTTATTAGAAAAGATTTCTCTCGTGATAGTGCCCGGTCGAAAGATGTTATCGTTTGTTTTCTGAGAAATTTTACAGGAATTGAACAGCTGGAAACTTGATTTACAGCGTAGTACGTAATTATGAGAAGAAGTGAAAGAACAATAATAAACCGGTGTCGTTGAGCGTTTCCAGTGGCCGGTATAGGCAACTAAGTACATATTACTCTATGATTGTCATGACAGAATTTGGGGTACTCAAAGTGAAGCATATACTGCGAATTAAATCGTTAGTATTAAAGCATTAGTAACTCTTGCCATTCTCAAAAAATATTTAACCGCGTTTTCTTGCGAATTTGTAATACTGCCTGCTACGTACAATACAGTAGTAGTAGCGAAGGTCCCTTAATTCATCACCAATGCAAAATGTAATTAATTAATTATCCCAAGAAATAAATAATACTCATTAATTCGTATTACTGAAAATCACGTCGAGATAAAACGCTGGATTCTGACAGTGTTTGGTCGATTGTACTCTTCACATTGTACTCTGCGCTACTGATGGATTATGCAATCATAGCCAGCTGAACCACCAGCAAAGCCGGCCCAACCGCAACCGGCTCCAGTGCAACAAAATCAAAACGCCACAATTGTGATAGCAACAATGCA